>NC_132794.1:14018235-14318823 GCF_048418805.1 Vulpes vulpes
AACCTGATGCTTACAACTAAGCCCAATTTTTAAAAATTTTTAAATTTCAATTCAATTTAATTAACAGTGTATTATTAGTTTCAGAGGTAGAATTTAGTGATTCATCAGTTGCATATAACACTTGGTGCTCATTACCATCACATATCCTTAATAGCCATCACCTACTTACCCCATCCCGCTTCCCACCTTCTCTCCAGCAACCCTATAGTTAAGAGTCTCTTATGGTTTGCCTCCCTCTCTATTTTCATCTTATTTTATTTTTCCTTCCCTTCTACTATATGCATCTGTTTTGTTTCTTAAGTTTCACATATGAGTGAAATCATATGCTCTTTGTCTTTCTCTGACTGAGTTATTTTGCTTAGCGTAATACCCTCTAGTTCCATCCATGTCATTGCAAATGGCAAGATTTCACTCTTTTTGATAGCAGAGTAATTGTATATATATACATATACACACACAGAGAGAGAGAGTCATGTACACACTTGACTATAAAACTGACCCCCTCCTTTCTAAATAAGTGCATTTATTACCTGTATGTGCAATTGACAGATGATTGCAATAATGAATGAGCAGTTAAAAACACATTATGCTTGAGATGTCTTAACCTATTCCTAAATGCCTTCTGTTTTCCAAAGTAGTGGCCGAGCCCTTGCCCAGAGCTCTGTATCCTGGAAGAGCTGGAGCAAGTGGGGCTGGGCACTGGCCACTGAATCATGCCAGGGCACACTTTTCCATTGGATTCCACTTTCAATTGATTCTGTGGAATAAAACCAAGTGCTTATAAAATGAAAAAATATATATATTATATATATATGTATTTTTAAGTTATATATAAAACTTAAAATTATATGTATATATACCACATCTTCTTTATTTCTGAATGTGGAGTTGGCCACTCCCCTCCTTGAAAAAGTTTAAAAAGAACCATGTATATTGGTGGCATTGTCTGCTTCTATAAATCTACTGTGGTAGCTTGGGTCTTGGTTCTGTCTCTGCCCCTAACTACAGATGATGGACATGGTGAATATGGCTGTGCCTTCCACTATCCTTTCTATGGACGATATATATATTTTTTTATTCTACTGAAAAACTTCTTTTATTAAGATGCTCAGTGGTGACCGATGGTAGTTACACTTGTGGTAACCATAGCATAATATATAGAGTTATCAAATCACTATGGTATACAACCTGGAACTAATGTAACATTCTGTGTCAACTAGACTTCAATAAATTTAAAAAATACAATTGCAAATATAAATAATGCAAGCACAAAAAAGGAAGCTCATTTATTTTATATGACTAGTATAGTCTATTCTACTGAGTTCTTCAATTTTGTCAATGCTATTTTCACTTTGGTTTTATTTAATTTTAACTACTTTATTTGGAGCCCATCTTTGGCCACAAAAGGTAAGAACCCACAAAAACCACTTCCCTTGGGACTAGCTTTAATATCAAGGACTGATTCCTCTCATTATTATGGCTCATTAACATGGCACTAACTTCCTTATTAACATGGCACTAACTTCCTTATTTATAGTAATAATCCTGGTCATGTTACCAATAAACTTATTTTATTGCCATTGCAAGTTTAGTTTCTTGTCTGTGCATTAAGATGAACATGTTTTATTTAAGTTTTGCAATGTTTTAGCAATATATTTTCATATTGAAAAATTATCTTTCCTCCAGGATTATTTTTCTTAGGAACAATTCTTTAGAAATTATTCTCATAATAATTTAGCTAAGACATTTTCTTGAAAGAGAGCTTTTAGAACTATTCAGAACTTCTCACATCCTCAATAGGTATTCTAATTTTAGGTATAGGCCTGGTTAACTGCCTTAAAACTTGAATTTACTTATTTATTCCTGACTTGCATTCATGTGGCTTAAGTCTCCATAATTTCTTCTGTCTTTCTATAAATTACACAAAACTGCAAACTCTGGCACTAACTCATGGCAAACATTATTATAGAATTAGTTATTTTGGCTACTTTTACTAATAAGGATTTTTCACTGCTCCTATAGCTTTATGAAGAATCTTGCCCTCATTGTCTTGCCATATTTTTGGAAATCCCTTGCAAATAATTGCTATCAAGTAAGGCCAAATACATTGAAGCTGTATATAACTAGAGAGAATGCATATATATGTTGCTTTCCCCTTTATCTTCTAATTTTTGAGAACCCATTTTATTTAATTAAATCTTTACTCAGTCTTTCAGAAGAAAAAGTATTGTTATCATCACAGAGACAAGAAAGCAGAAATAGGTTAAGCACTTTATCAAGGTCAAATAGCAAGGGTGTAACAGTAGCAAGAGTTTGAAAGAATCTGGGATTGAGTCAACCAGGAAAATTATTAAATGAAATAAAATGTAATAAAATTTAAACTTAGCTGAAGTCATAAAGCAGCTCCTTGTGCATTTTTCTTAGAAAATTGATTAAAAAATAACTTGGTAATATTAGCTACTCTTCTCAAGGATGAATTAGGAATAGTCATGTTATGGTGTCCTTTAAACTCAAAAGATATCCTCACCATAAAAACTTAATTGTAGCTCCTATGAACTACTACGTAATAAGAATGGCAGGCTAGGCTATGACTAGTCTTGATGTACTGATGGCCTGGGTTTAAAATCTCGTGGATTTGATGATTTAGACCATGATCACCAGCTACTTTCTTTCTGCAGAAGAAATTATTTCTTTACATTCCATTAAAAATTTTATTGAGCTTCTTTTGGACCTTCATTATTATAGTCTATTTCTTCTGTTGTTCTTTCAATGTCATTAAAATCTTATAGTCTTTAACTCTTTATTGCAACTGCTAGCCTAGCATGGACTACTAATGAAGCATCTGCAGACCGCATACTCAGGAACAATCTGAAATAAGAGGGCCTATTTCTCTGATTTAGAGTAGAGGGAACTTATTTTATAAATATTCTGCTAACTTCCTTATTCCATCAAAAGATATCTGTGAATGTTTTCAATAAAATTAATTTATTGACAAAACAAATGTGATTAAAATTTTATTTATTCATTGAAGTGGACTTTTTTCACTTGGGTTTTGCTAGTAATTTTACAATGAACAGTATATTTCCTTTTGAATTATATTAATTAATGATTGCTTATAAGAGATCTAAATAAAGCTTCTTTATATGATGTCATCCTTTCTTAGAATTATACAACTTTACTGTAATTCAAATATCTAAGAACTAATTAAGCATAGTTTTTCCCCCAAATTATAAAGACATTGCCCTTTCATTCAAGAGATATAAATTCTAATATACTTTTTTTTGGCTGTTTCAATTTCACTAAACACCTTTAAGTATCTTCAAAGCTATAGAAGAAAGGAATTTTCTATGATTCTATATTTATTCTTTTGATATAATTACTTTCGTGTGATGAGAGGGAAATAAAATATGCAGGGCTAGTTGCTCTATGCTTAGGGAACTTTGATGCAAAGGTCAAAAACTGGTGGAAATTATTATTGTCTTTGCACATATGTAAAGATCAATATTTAAGAGATTGAGAAACTCGAGTTCATATAATGTGTGATGGACAGAACCAGGGTTTGAACTAACGGCCTGCATGGCTCCACATATTGGGCTCTTCAACCAATATTATTTAACACCTTCAAACTCATTCCAAGTAAATAGGAAAACAGTTTCTGGCTCAGGAGGAGAGTTCTGGCTCTTTCTAAAGGAGGATAATGACAGCCAAAAATTAGAAAATTAATGTGATGCAAGAAGAAGGCACATTGCAAGTAGTAATCCAGTTAAGTTATGTTCATCAGTCATAGGCTTTGAAGATGTGATAGCAATTACTTTTGTTGAAAGACTCTGGCTGTAAGAAGTGTAGATGAAGCAGATAAGTAAATAAGATTATGCATCAGTAGCATTAAAATTCCTAAAATCACAAGGCAAAGGTATAATTGGGCTGTTTTGCACGTTTGTGGAAATAAATAAGAATGAGAAATATTTGTGAAGCAGGCCACACCCACTTTGAAGGTATATAAAAGTCCAGGGCAAATAGTGATGTTCATTCTCCAGAAGGTCCCGTCAATATTAAGTCAAATCTTCAAGCCCTGACACAATGAGCTACTACTACGGCAACTACTATGGTGGCCTTGGCTATGGCCTTGGTGGTTTTGGTAGCCTGGGCTATGGTTATGGTTCGGGCTATGGTCTTGGAGGCTTTGGTGGTTATGGCTGTGGGTACTTTCATCCCACTTTCTATAGAAGATACTGGTCATCTGGATTTTACTAAAAATATTGTCCATTGCATAAAAGATCACAAATTTTCTATTATTTTTATCAAATAGTTCTTTTGATTTTTTTCACTATGATCTTTGACATATTTGAGAGACTGCCAAAGCCATTGAAGAAGACATCTAACATTAATCTCTGGATCAGTGGGAAACTATTTTCTTGATCAAGAATTTCATCTCTCAAGCTGGATAGCCTCATTCCTGCTTCATCATTGACATGCATATTCCTTCTTTATTTCTTATGTGATACTTCTGGATATATTTCAAAATAAACTTAACTCATAAAATATAAAACCTTACTGCATTTATTTTGGTCTAAATGAAAATTTAATTATAACATTGACATTTGTCAAACATATCTCATTGAAAACATGTCCCTATAGTATTATTTCATCCTTAAAAATAATACTCATAAAGGATTGCCTGGGTGGCTCAGCTGGTTAAGCATCTGCTTTCTGCTCTGGTCATGATCCTGGGGTCCTGGGATGGGGCCCTAGATTGGGCTCCTTGCTCAGCAGGGAGTCTACTTCTCCCTCTCTCCTGCCACTCCCCCCTCTCATATTCTCTCTTTCCCTCAAATGAGTTAAGAAAATCTTTAAAAAATAATAATAGTACTCATAGAATTTTAGCCAGCAACTCTTATTTCACATGGCTCTCCCTTCTTTCTTTCTTTCTTTCTTTCTTTCTTTCTTTCTTTCTTTCTTTCTTTCTTTCTCATCACACTCTTTTTTTTTGGGGGGGGGGCACTCTTGAGATTGCCTTATAAACATCAAAATTTAGGTTAAATAAAATGCTGCTCCAGATAAATTTAGATAAATGTAACTAGATAAATTTAGACTTTCCTAACTCTAAATTATTATTCTGATTAATATATAAAATTTAAGTTTAATATAATGTCTATTCTGATCTTTGTATAAATTTGAACATTAAATGAAGTGCTATTTATGGAAGAGAATCTTCCTTTGGGCATATGAATGTTGTTACTTCATAGGCTTTGCAAAATGCAGGGGCTCACTGCTTGTTGCTGTCTCCATTGTGACCCTATACTGATGCTTCCCTAGAAGTCAAAAGCAAGGGCACAGGTTGTTTGTCACCCAGCTTCTGCTTTTATAAGAAGGTAGGGAATGTGAGAATTTTTATCTCTGTTCACACCTTCTTAGTTATTTTAATATTGCTGTATATAATACTTAACTTTTCAGACTCTATCCTTTACCTTTCTTCTTGTTTAAGTAAATGGATATTGATTCCAAGTTAATGTTTCTACTGCTTTTCCAAACTCAGATTGAGTAATGATATGTGTTCTTCATTTAAATTTTGAAAAAGTTTTTTTAAAGATTTATTTATTTATTCTAGAGAGAGAGAGGAAGAGAGAGGGTGAGCAGGGAATGTGTGGAGGGGCAGAGGAAGAGAGAAACGTGAGGCAGACTCCCCACTGACACAGGGGAGGAGTGCCAGACACAGGGCTCTATCCTGAGACCCGGAGAGCATAACCTGAGCCAAAATCAAGAGTTGGCCACTTAACCAATGAGGCCACCTAGGCACCCCAATTTTGAAAAAGATTTTATGCAGGTTTTCTCTTTGCCTCCTTAACTCAGACATGAGACTCATTACTAACTTAAAACTCATGTATTGTCTTAGACTTCAGAAATTCATTCTTTGATCTTATATGATATAATCCCTGATACAATTCTTAGTTAAGTGAATTTCATTGGTCTTGATGGTTCTCAAGTGATTTTCAGTGGTATTGATAATAATGTGTTCAAGAACTACAATGCATATCAGTAAAAACTGATACATATCAACTTATCTACCTATGCAGATATATATCAGTATATATTAATGTAATATACATCATATTATATAAATCAATATATCGTATAGTTTGTACTATTTATTCTTGATAATGGTGATACTAGAGATAATATAAAGATAATTCTCATGGATTACATCCAGAATCAGCATTTTTCAACCTTTCATGCAGCAGATTTTTAGTGCCCTAAAATGAATCCAGGGGCCTTATCCACTCAATAAGGAAATACATGATAAAACAATTCAACTGGAACTGATTACTTTTCAGAGTCCTACATATTTACTACACAGAGATGTGTAGTGAAACATTTATAGATGCAATGATATGTTAGCAAGTACTTGCCTTGAAATAATACAATACGGAACAAGCAGGTGGAGGTGTGCGTTAGCACAATTTACCATCTGCTGATATTGTTTAAAATAAGTAATGAGGATTTATTATATTGCCCCTTCAGTTATATATGTGTTTAAAATGTCATAATTAAAAGTTTAGAATAAACTAAATGTTTCAATTTGTGGAAAGGAAAATATTCACACTATAGAAACTAAAGAACATGCAAAGGTGGATATGGCTTGCCAAAAATATTAAACAAGTTAGTTAACTATATAACAAAAATGATAACTTCATATTAATTGCTATGGAAAAGGAAAACACATGTTACCCATAGAACAGTAAAGACAGGGCAGCCCTGGTGGCTCAGCAGTTTAGCACCGCCTTCAGCCCAGGGCCAGATTCTGGAGACCCGGGATCAAGTCCCATGTCAGGCTCCCTACATGAAGCCTGCTTCTCCCTCTGCCTGTGTCTCTGCCTCTCTCTCTCTCTCTCTCTCTCTCTCTCTCTCTCTGTCTCTGTCTCTCATGAATAAATAAATAAAATATTTTTTAAAAAAGAACAATAAAGAGTACAGTTTAAGAGTTGGTTTGGGGGGCATCTTGGTAGCTCAGTTGATCAAGCATTCAACTCTTGATTTTGGTTCAGGTCATGATCTCAGGGTTGTGAGAGCCAGCCTCCTTTCTGGCTCTACACCTAGTATGAAGTGGGCTTGGGTTCTTTCCCTCTGCCCCTCTCTCCACTCATAAGCACTCTCTCTCTCCTTCTCACATAAATAAATACATCTTAAAAAAAAAGAGTTGGTTTTGGGCTACCAAAATATAGCTTATGAATATGGCTTATTGACCCCCTTCAGATGAAAAGGGGTCCATGTTTTTTACTTCATACCACCTTACATTTTAAAGAGTATCATCGCACATAAATAAATTGGGCTTAGCACAAAAGATTGGAAATCCAATAAATACTGATGTAGTAACTGTGGTACATGCCACGGAAAGCCCAACTCAGATTCTGTGCCTTGGTTTGGAAGTCTGAATGAGGAGTTTAAAGAGATACATTTTAAAGATGTCAAGTAGACTGATAGTACATGTGATGAGGAAATGGAAGACAAGGTATGTGCATGTCCATTTTCAAGGACTGAATGGTGCCGCTACTACTGGAACTGGAAGATAAAAGTAGGCACACATTTGAATAGAAATTAATGGAAGTTTATCTTAGACTATTCACATTTATTTAGGTTTGACTGTCAAACAAGCTTATTTTATAGCATGTATATATGACTGGTACTCTTAAATTATTTGGGGCTATATATAGGATTCAGTATCACAACCAAGAAACAAAGGTTTGCCTTTGCCCTACTGTAGAAACATTTTAATTTTGGAGTCAAAATAACTTTCCAATGCTGGTTTCAACAACAAAATAGTAAATTTTCATTTTGTTTTTTTCCCTTTATTTTTACATTGATCCCCTACCATGAAAAATTAATTTTGTTGAATCCTATTTTTATGTGTTTCCATATTTTTTCCGTCAAATTTATGTAAATTCCAGGTAGTTAACACAAAATGCAATATTAATTTCAGGCGTAGAATTTAGTGATTTATCACTTACATACAAGGCCTGGTGCTCATCACAGCAAGTACCCTCCTTAATACTTATCATCTGTTTAACACATCCCAATGCCCACCTCCCCTCCGGTAACCTTCAGTTCTCTACAGTTAAGATTCTCTTTTTAACATGTTTCTTTTTTATTTTTTTTAAGATTTATATATTTATATATTTATTTATTTATTATTTATTTATTTATTATTTATTTATTTGTTTATTTATGAGGTACACACAGAGAGAGAGAGGCAGAGACACAGGAGGAAGGAGAAGCAGGCTCGATTGTGGGACTCGATTCCGGGATTCCAGGATCGTGCCCTGGGCCAAAGGCAGGCGCTAAACCACTGAGCCACCCAGGGATCCCCTTTCTTAAGTGTTTCCTAAGATTCATCTCACCCAAGTGATTGTCAACCATGTGGATGTCCAAGCATTGAACTTCAACTTCAATGTTAAAACACATGCATCTTAAGTAAAAGCAAAGAAATCTTCAGAGAAATCTGAAGATTTTCTGAAAATAAGCCTGATGCTGCTTATTTTCATTGTAAAGCTAATCAGATTGGTTTCACATATTGTCTTTGAATAGGAACGAAAACAAATAAAATAATATCTCGAGTTTCTTTTAAGTTTTCCTTTTATCCACAAAAATCACACAGGTACTACTGATTTTTCATCATGTATCTTATGTCTACTACTTTTTCTAAAAAAAACCGATATATTTATTTTAAAAAGAGAGAGAGGACAGAGAATGAGAGCATGACAGAGAGCAGAGGGAGGGGCAGAAGGAGAGGGAGAAAAAAACCTAAGCAGACTCTCTCCCCGCTGAGCACAGAGCCTGCCATGGAGCTCCATATCCTGAGTGTGAAATCAGGACACTGAAATCACAACCTGAGCCAAGACCAAGAGTCAAATGTTTAACTAACTGCACCACCCATGTACTCTTTGTGTCTACTACTTTTGTTTGTGTCTGTCTAATACTTTTATTGCAACTTAATTTCAGGCTTTACCATCCTAAAGTGGGATTTCTGCTTTCAAGAATTTTATATATAATTCACAATTCTCAGGATATGCATTGCCTAAACAATCACTTCACTCTTCTTAATTGCCCTGATAAAAACATAGAATGTAATTTATAGTTCACCCTGATTCTAACCTAATTTATTTGCCAGGGGTCAGCTATGCTTAAATTCCATGCTAAGATCATAGTGTTTTGCTCATTGCAGACAAACCTTGCTTGGCTTTTGTCTCCAATTATTTGCTGAAACCATTGTACCTTGAAAGAATCTGCACCTGTCTTTCAGTTTGTTGTGTTTTTACCCAGAGTTCTAGATTTACATCTTTTCCTGATTTATTTTGTGGGACAATCCAGCCATCACAATAGTAGCTAATGCCTCTAAATCACGCTTAAAATCAGCTACTCTTCATTTTGCTCTTCCCTAAATTGCCATCTTGTGTTTATACAAAATCACATATATGCATATTTACACACTCAAATGCAACACATAGAATACATCTACATCCATATTTTTTAGTACAATCATATGGTGAGGTTTTCTTGGTCATGGAGTAATCCTTTGTATATTTACTATCAACAATCCCCCTACCCTGAAGCCCTTCAACTAATAATAAATAGCCCTTCCAATAATAAAAAGTCAATTGAACTTTGTTTTGTTGATGGAATATCAAAATTTTTTCGTAATCCTTTCCCTTTGAGACTTGAAATTTGGTATTTCTTCATGTAAATATCTACTATGACTTCTATAAAATAATATATATTTCAATTGGTGTTTCAGGAAAATACAAATTTTAAAAGTTCACAGATATTCACCATCTATACTTTCACAAGATATTATTTTAGGTCTCAAGGATGTAAATATTGAATCTTTGAACTCAAAGAGTTTATAATGGTTACAAAATGGAAAACTTGTTTTTCAAGGTGGCAAAGTCAAATGAATAACACATAGAAGGGTCGAAGGGGGCCAGTAGGTATTTATGGGCTAAAATTATTGAGGAACACTACCAGTAAAAACCTCATGATGAGTAAAATGTTCTGAGGCAAAGCATAGAGAAAGAAAACCAGTTGAGGTTTTAAGAAACAATTTGAGAGTATTCATCTTGGTAGAACGGATGTTTGTCATAAGCTTTTAGGAGAAAGGGTGTTGAAAAATTAGCCTTTGGTGGTGTTTTGACAAGATTTGAATATTATCTCCAAAATAAAAGTACTTAGAAAATTATCCCAAAAATACGCAAAGAGGAAAAGATAAGCACTTATTTATGTTTTCACATAAACATGTTTTTATATAAAATTGTTCTGGTACTGTCAAAGTAAGCATTTTCATTAAGATTTTTTCCCCTATAATCATTACATTAACTTATTGAATTTCAGAGAAAAAATATTGAGAAAATACTGTGTTTAATGAAAACCCAGTCTAAGACAAAGTGAACGAGACATAATTTGACAATGATTAAAAAACTCAGTCTATGAGCAAAGGAAAAAGAGAGAGAGAAACTAAGAAATAGACTCTTTACAGAGAACAAATTGGCAGTTATGAGGGTGGGGGGTAGGTAGGTAAAACAGGGGATGGGGACTGAGGGGTGTACTTGTTGTGATGAGCACCCGGTATTGTATGGAAGTGTGGAATCACTATATTGTATACCTGCAACTAATATTATACTCTATGTTAACTATACTGGAATTAAAATAAAATAAAATAAAATAAAATAAAATAAAATAAAATAAAATAAAATAAAAGTTATCATGACAGAAAAAAACAAACAACCCAACCTATGTGAAATAGGAATCTAAATACTAAGACTTTGATGTGAAAATATGTGTAAATGTTAGCTTTGAAGTTAGGAAAATAATTATATTTTACTAAAACTGGTTCTAAGAAATTAAAATTTCAAAGGAAAAATTTTTGTGTATCTTTGAAACTATCTTTAGTAAGAAAGGTATGGCTTAATGACACTGTTTGTCATGATTCATCTCATTTCTGAAGATAAGCCCTATATATAATTGTTCCTTTTACCATACTGTATATTCTTATATTAGCTCTTTTTGTAATATAATTTGTTAGAAAATATGACCATAAGTAAATGTTCTATTGTATGACATAGGAAATATATAGCATCATCACTGAAAAAAATACATTTGAACTGGTGCAAAAAATGCATATTGGGAGAAGAGAATCAAATGGCACTCTCATGAGCATAAAGAACAGATACAGTGTCTATGAGGTAATGGAAAAATGGTCATTTGAGGAAAAGTACTGAGTTCTTAAAAAGAATACAGTTTTCAGGGAACTTTGATTAGTGAAATCCATAGTAACATGGCCTAGTTGGAGTGTGTGCATATATGTGCATGATTTTCAGATTCAAAACAATAAAAAAGGGCAAATAAACACACCAATACTTTTGTTTGGTAAAAACAAATATTTTGCAGGTATCTTTGTTAAATTTACATATTAGTTAATGGACAATAATTTATATGATCTACATATATGTATTTTATTTTATTTTATTTAAAGGTTTATTTATTTATCCATGATAGACAGAAAGAGAGAGAGAGGCAGAGACACAAGCAGAGAGAGAAGCAGCCTCCATGCCAGGAGCCTGATGCGGGACTCGATCTCAGGACTCCAGGATCGCGCCCTGGGCCAAAGGCAGGCGCCAAACCGCTGAGCCACCCAGGGATTCCTACATATATGTATTTTAATAAAAAACATTTTTCACTGTGTATTTTATTTCTGGCCAGTATAACTATTTATTTCCTGCTTATTACTGAATATCATTTTATTATACTGAGAAAGGGTATTAAAATTATTTGATGCCATATCAAATATGCTAGTTATACCACTCTTAGTTTTCAAAGGTAAGATGTCATTATGGAAAAACATTATTTACTTGTTTATGATTGCTATCTAAATATTCATTTTATTCACTAACAAACATCTCAAAATTTGCCTTTAGAAGCTGAGGAGAGCATGCATCATTGGAATCATGGTCACCTTCCAAAACTGGAGTTGAATAAAATACTTATTTATCACTAGATAGCCAAATCTCTGAAGGTGACTCTGGTACCTTCCATTGCAAAATATAGATTTTTTTGGAAAACATATTTTTTGTTTTTATTCTCAAATACTTTTCTCTCCAAAATTATTGAATAGATATAAAATGCAACAGACTTATGCATATGTATTAGTACACATAAGAGGATTTTATTCATTTTTTTAAAAAGCGAAAAGCAAATTTTGGTCATAATGTTCTTTATGTTTGGCAGGAAGTCAATTTTTATCAGCTTACATTCACTCAAAAGTTATCTTTATATGATGGATACAAAATAACACAGAACAAAAACTTGTAGCTTGGTAATGTTTCCATTTTTCTTCAGTGAAGAACATGAACACTATTTACCACTATCCATCTTATATCCATCCTTTCCTGGCCATTCCCCTCTACAGTTTCTAATTTCAGTTCTTACCAAAATCTACCAAGATTATTGCCATATTATCTAACTCTTCTCCTTACACTTCATTTATCCTCACATCATCTAACTTGCACCAATACAAGTATTTCTAAAATTTCACATTTTTTTTCATAGTATTTCCCTGGACAAAAATTCCATTAACAACAAATTCTCCAACCCCAAATCTTAACCCTTCCTTTTTTCCCATTTTATTTAAATTTCCCCCAACTTTATGAAATATAACTGACATATAACAATGTGTAAGTTTAAGATGTACAACATGCTGATATAATATACTGTCTATGGTGGAACGATGACCACAATAGGTTTGTTAACACTTGCATCACCTTGTATAATTACCTTGAGTGTTTGCATGTGTGTATGTGGGTATGTGTGGTGAGAACATTTAAGATCTACTCTCGTAGCAACTTTCAAGTATAAATACAGTACTGTTAACTACAGACATCTTGTACAGTAGGTCCCCAGAACTTATGAATCTTATAACAGGAAGTTTAAGGTCCTTAACCAACATCTCCCCACTTCCCCAAGCCTGAAGCCCCTGGTAACCACTATTCTACTTTCTACTATGATTGCACATACAGATGAGATCATTATTTGCCTTTCTCTGCCTACTCCCTTCTTGTACGGGAACCTGTTTACCTCCCAGATTTAATAGTGTTTATATCAGCTTTGCTTCTAGTCTTGCCTCAGACCATTAGCTAAAGTCATTGCCTCCTTCTGGTTTCTCCCTTTGATGTTTTATTGAATCTTTTACATTCTTCTTATCCAGTGTGTCCCACGTTCTATAATGAGTGAATCTAGCCCATGGAAATCGTAAGCTCTTTCAAACTGCTTTTGAAATAGGAGTCTCTATCTGCATTTTTCCATACTCACTCCTGTGACTCAATCTGTACCCTACTCAACCTCCTCCCTGCGTATAGTCTAAAATATTCAGAAAACCATGGGCACCCCAGACACACATATTTTAAGACCAGAGCTAAAGAGCAGGCTTTCTACAACCATGAGCAGCCATTTATATCTTTCTCATTGGTTGTCTACTTTTTCCAAAGCAGAGTGAAATAGCTTTCATATTTCAGGTATTCAGTACAACCTATCGTTAATTGAATGAATCTTCATTTCACTTGTAATCCTTTCTGTGAATAACCCATAATGTAAAGTCTTTTATCCTATAAATAACTGCTCTATTTTCTAGTAAATAAATGTTTAGAACCTCCTGTTTTAGCTCTGATATCGCAAGAGCCTGGAATTTGTTCATCCTGGTCCTTACAACAATTAAAAGCTGGACAAACCAAAACTCAACAGCTTTTCTAGAATCTAACAGAGAACTGAGTTTGCAGGACAAACCACCCCTAAAATTCAGAAGATTGAGAGAATCGAGTTTCAGCTAAGATCTGCTTAGTAACAGAAGAAGTCATAAGTATAAATACTTGTGATTTTGATAAATTGCTGAAGGCTAAGTATGGGTTAGTGTAAAAGTATGAAATTCCCAGGGGCTTCAGTCTCAGGGGGCCCTCACCCTTATGGACTTTATCTATAGGAACTCCAAAGGGGTCTCACTGTAAACACTTGAGATACTCTCTTTTCTCTGATTGAGGGAGAGGTAGAGTAATCCTTGTGAAATACACCCAGAGCCTTCCCATAAATGTAGAGATCTAGAAAGGGCAACAGATGACCAAAGCCTTGCGCTAAAGCTCTGAGGGAAGGGCATTCTTCTTATCCAACCCTGGCTAGCTTTCCTACCTCACAAAAGGTAGGGCTGATAAATTAAGCTTGTGTTAAATTTCTGTTTTTCAAATCTCATGAAAAATGTTTCTTTCAACCCTAAGTAACCTAGAACTATACAGGGAGGGAATGTCTTGAAAACTCATCTCAGCTCATCTAAATTGTTGCAATAAAATCGGACAGAAGAGGCAGTTTCATAAGAAAGATAGTGTGAGGGATTGAATTACATCCCCTAAAAAGAAACCTTGAAGTCTTAACCTCTGGTATCTGTATATGTGAATTTATTTGGAGATAGGGTCTTTGCAGACATAATCAAGTTAAGGTGAGGTCATACTGGATTAGGAATTAGAATCAGGAATTAGATTATAATTCATTGTCTGTTTGCTCATAAAAGGACAGAAATTTAGACACACACACCGAATGATGGCCACGTGATGATTTAGGCAGAGATAACGTGATGTAGCAGCAAAACAAGAAATGCCAGAATTGTCAGTACCATGAACACCTAGGCAGAGGCAAGGAATCAGCCTCCCTTAGAACTTTCATAGGGAGCATGGCACTGCCAAAATATTAATTTTGGACCTCTAACCTCCAGAACTGTGAGAACATAAATTTCTCTTGTTTTAAGACATCTAATTTGTAGTAATTTTTTGTAGCATCCTAAGAAACTAATACGGGAAGTATTATATATATTGTTAATTGTATATCCCCTCCTATAGAGTTTGCCTTTAGAAGTTAAAGAGATTGAAATGTGATCATACAGAAAACAAAAAGGACTGGAAAATATTTTCCACTCTTTTTTTTTTTTTTCTGAATAAGCTGTCTTTACTCTTCGAATTAATTTGGATTAATTTCAATCATTCATAATTATTTAATACTCAGTACCCTGGTTTATTAAACATCAGGGAGAAGAAGAGACAGAAAATACAATACTTAAAATAGACAAAAATTTAATGTTAGGAAACATGAAGATCTCTGGCAATGACAAAGATTTCAGAAAATGCCAGAAATAGTCTATGTATTGCAAGGGAGCCTAATAATTATATTTTAACTTTAGAAATATGTGTAATTTTAAGCTCTGATGAAAGGATAATGAAAACCAAAATATTTTTAAAAGAAAAATAAAGCATTCCATGCATTTTTGAAGCTACCTTTAAGAAAGGTTTGGCTTAGTATAACACTGTTTTCCACCAAAGATGGATTTTAAAAGGGAATGAAGCTCATGTGTTGTGGTTTACCACACCCACATTGAGGGAGTATAAAAGTCCAGGTACAGGTGGTGATATTCATTCTCAAGAAACTCACCTTCAACATCAAACCAAATCCTTAGGTACTGACACAATGAGCTACTACTACGGCAACTACTGTGGTGGCCTTGGCTATGGCCTTGGTGGCTTTGGTGGCCTGGGCTATGGCTATGGTTCCATCTATGGCCTTGGAGGCTATGGTTATGGCTGTGGCTGCTTTCGTCCTTTCTATAGAAGATACTGGTCCTCTGGATTTTACTGAAAACATTGTCCATCTGCAATAATCTATTTCCCTGATCCAGAATTCAGCACCCAGGTTGTCTATCTTCACTCCTGCTGTATTATTGACATGTAGCTTCCTTCTTCAGCTCTTCTGTGATATTTCTGGGCATATTTTCCAATAAACTTTATACACTTTTAAAATCTTGTTTCATTTATATTTGTCTACCTAAATGCATTTGTTATTCATAGCTTTGGCATATTTGAGCAATATGTTTCTTTGAAACATATCCTCTCCATACACATTTACTTTCTTAGAGCTGATCTTATTAACTGTTAGCCAGAAACTCCTATACATATCTCATATGATGACTTGCTTGGATATTGCTTCCTTTTTGATTCAACATCTTATAGAAACATGTATTTAGATATAATCTTATTCTTATGTGTATAATGGCACTTCTTTTGCAAAGTTGTTAGCTTAATGTAATCAGTACTTTGACCTTAGTGTATCAGGAAAAAAAACTATTTTGAATGCATTTGCTCTTAAAAACTTATTTTTTAACAACTTTGTAAGGAATCGCTGTGCATGCCTTTTCACTCAAATTCTGTTCAGGGTACCCCTCTATCAGGTGACTCCTCAGAAAACAATGACAGGGGTACACAGTATTTGAGTCTTCCTCATCCACACCACATGTCCCCAAACATTCACACTGCCCACATCATCAGCTCTTGTTTTCATAAAATAAACAGTGAGTCTGAAAAACTTTCTGTGATCAGATTTACTTTATTATTTTAACATTGTGATATGTAACTATTTAACTTTTGAGGTTCTATCCTATTTCTATTCATATATTGTTAAAAAAAATGAAGATTGAATCAGTGTTTCTATCATTTTTTCAATTCAGGTTGACAACTGGTATTTGTTCCTCATTTCAGTCTTGAGAGGGATTTTATTGCAGGTGTTTTCTTTAAATTCTTTCCTCAAACCTGAGACCAGCTATTCATTTTTAAATCATATTTTAGTGTCTTCAGTTCCATAATATTCATCTTTTTTTTTTTTTTTTTGAAGGCAGAGACAAAGAGAAAGCACGAGCAAAGGGTGGTGGTGGTGGGGAGGAGGAGGAGAGGAGGAGAGTGAGAATATCTTAAGCAGGTTCCACACCTAGTGGTCATGATCTCACCACCTTGAGATCATGCCCTGAGGTGAAATCAAGAGTCAGATGCTTAACAACTGACTTGCCAAAGTGCTAAACATGTATGATTACCAATATAACTCTCATTTGATTAGGTAAGTTATGCAAGTCTTCATGGACCTCCAGTGATCCTCACTAGAACTTCTATAATGTGTTCACATGCTAACCATGTGTGCTGACATTTTTGATGACTTAGTTAAATTGAGGAATGATTTGGATGATGTGTTCCATTAGTTCAAGCTAGAGACAGGACTTCTTAAGGCAACCCATAAAACATGATAGAGAACAAACTGATGATTTCTGGAGGGAGGTTGCAGGGGGTGGTTGGGCATGGGCTAGATGGTGATGGGGATTAAGAAGGGCACTTGTGATGAGCACTGGGAGTTGCATGAAGGTGTGGAATCACTAACTTGTACACCTGAAATTAATATTACACTGTATGCTAACTAACTAGAATTCCAATAAAAACTTGAAAAAAAAAAAGAAAAGAAACGAGACTCTTCAATTCCATCACTAGCAGTTACTTACACAGCACTAAATCCAGCCTGATAGAAAACTTTAAATAATAAGTCTTAAATTCCAGGAGATAAATAATATGTAAAAATCAGACACCTAATACTTCTTTTAAAGAAAGAATATCTATACCTACCAGATATACATTGGAATATTTGTGGGCCCCAAAAGTATCTCAAAATAATGCAACAGCAAAGTAAGCATGTGAGGCTACATTTGAAACAATTGGCCTTGAATTGATTTTTTTTACATGAATGAATGAGTTAATAGAATTTGTTTCAATTATACTACCTACTTTTCTGTATTTAATTTTTTTCCAGGGGTGCCTGGGTGTCTTAGTTGATTGAACCTCTGACTCCTGGCTTTAGCTCAGATCATGATCACAGGTTTGTGAGATCAAGCCCCATGTGGGGTTCTGTACTCAGTGGGGAGTCTGCTTGTAGATTGTCTCCCACTGCCCCTCCCCCCACTCATATGCATGCACTCTCTCTCTCTCTCTCTCTGAAATAAATCTTAAAAAGATTCCATAACTATAATTTCAAAACCAATTAAGTGTTTTATTTTGTATGAAAGCCTAAAGGACTTTTGGAATGTGAGGAGATATACCAAATAGAATTGTACTTCATGGGGGGGGCACCTTGCTAAGATGTTATTTTCAACAAGTTAGAGAAAGAGCATAGCCAGAGAAGAGAACAGCATGTGTACTGTCATGGGGAAGAAGAAAAAAAATATAACCCAAAAGGTAATGAAGGAACTGGAGATTTAGGGTTAGTGTTGGGTTATTTAGAGTGAACATAGCACAAGAACATCCTTAAATAGCAACTAAAATGATTTTTATTTCATATTGTCATAAATTTTAAAAACAGTCGTGGCATAGAAAAAAATGAGTTTAAAAGAAAAAAATCATTGAAATCCAGATAAAATGCTGGAATCTTGGCACTTGGCAAAAAGGTCCCAACTGAAATATTGTGTCTACATATGGGGTTTAGGATAGAAAGCATAGGCATTTAAGGAGATAAATTTCAAAAAATACCATGCAGATTGATTATATGAGATATGATAAGGAACAGAAATGTAAGTGGAGTCCACATTTTCAGGGTCAGAGGAGAGGCCTGAATAAAATTGCTACTTTTGATTATAGGAACAGAGAGATAGATATACATATGACTACAAAAAATGAAAGTTAGGTTTATACTGTTTGCATCTACACTACCACTTTGATTTTCAGTGAAAATACCTTATTGAAAGAATATTATATGGTCGATCTTATCTAATTTTACTTTTTTGCAATTTCTACTCATATATTAATTATAATTACCAAGAAATATCTCAAAATTTACTTTCTGCACAGCAGATAGTTACATCTTAAATTTTGAGTTAAAGAACCAAAATGGCTTTCTAGAGTGGGTTTTAGCACCAAAATATTTACTTTTATAAGGTCTTCTTTTTATTGTTATAATTAAGTTGCCCAGAGGTACCTGGGTGACTCAGTCAGTTAAGCTTCCAACTCTTGGTTTCCCCTCAGGTCTTGATCAGGGTCCTGGGATCAAGCCCCTCATCAGGCTCCACATGAAGCAGGGAGTCTGCTTGGAATTGTTTCTCCCTCTGCTCCTCCCATCTCCAGCCCCAGCTCTAAAGCACATGTGCATGTGCTCTCTCTCTCTCTCAAACAAACAAACAAACAAACAAACAAACAAACAAATAAAATTTATAGTTCAGTTGCCTAAATGAGTTCTTATTCCTGGATGTTTACTAACATATTTCCCTTCCAACTGACTGATGACTAACTAGAAATCCAAAGAAATGAATTTTATCACAGTTATTTAAATGTATGCATTTTAAATGAATGTACTGATCAATCTTAGAGTCTGATATTGTTTTTTTTTTTCTAAAAAAAGCTAACCTGAAGAGGCATAACACAATATATTTAAACATAGGAAAAATAATAACTCTGGCTTGTAAGTTTTATACTTGTCTCTAAATATCTGCACAAATGTTATTGATTTTTAATAATATATCTTATATTCATCCTTTCCAGTCCATTTTTCTTTCTTTTTTTTTTTTTAATCTTTTTTTTTTTTTATGATAGTCACAGAGAGAGAGAGAGAGAGGCAGAGACACAGGCAGAGGGAGAAGCAGGCTCCATGCACTGGGAGCCCGACGTGGGATTCGATCCCGGATCTCCAGGATCGTGCCCTGGGCCAAAGGCAGGCGCTAAACCGCTGTGCCACCCAGGGATCCCCAGTCCATTTTTCTTATATAAGATTATATTGTAAGAGTTTCTCAGGTGGTCCTCTTGCTTTCAAGGATTCATCATACAATCCATGTTGCAGAGAAATCCTGTCTTCCTAGAACATCACTTCTTTGATACCATTGTCCTAAACAAAACTAGAGCATGTAATGTATGGCCCACCCTCGTCTCAAGTTAATATGCTTCCCAACCATCAATTATTCTTTCAATTCTGTTCATGAGCCACAGTGTTTTGCTCATTGAGGACACACCTCACTTACCTTTGTCTTGGATCATAAGCTAAAACTGCTTTTCTTTGTTGGAATCTCCTCCTCTCTTCTTACTTTGAGGAATTCCTATACATTCTTCTTGATGCAACTCATTTTGTACTTCTCAGAATTATTTACAAGACATGACAGCACCATAATAGTTAATTCCTCTGAATCAGTCTTGAAATCAGTGTAACTATTAACTATAATAGTTAATTCCTCTGAATCAGTCTTGAAATCAGTGTAACTATCACTTTACCTCTTCTGTACACTACTTTATGGTATTCATTAAGAAAAAAACAAAACATGTATACATATTCATTCACACACACAAAACACTACACATACATACATACAACATGAAGAGACATGCACATGAACTCCTTTGTGAATACAATGAAATTGTAGAATTTAAAGTACATGAAATGATCATGTATATATGTATCATCTATCATTTCCCTGTCCAAAGGCTCATCTTAGTTTTTCTTCTTATAATAAAACATAAATAGGAACATTTAATTGTGATTCTGTTGTGCACTTTGAAATATGAAGCAACCCTTTGAATAAATAACTCTCTATAAAAAATGCATATAAAATTTAAATTGGCATTTCAGGAGAAAATAAATTTTAAAACATCCACAAAGATGTATTTACAAATCTTCACATTAGGCATCAGGCCTATGGCCTCAAAGCATTTTTAAACAAGTCCTACTAACCAGTAAAAACATGAAAAACAAATTCTTCAAGAGGCAGTGTCAATATAGAAGAGTAGTAGCATATTAGTAGATGTTTGTAAACTAGGAATGTTGAAGGAAGCTAGAAGGAGAAGGGGGGGTTACTTTGGAATAAGAGAACATCTGAGAAAAAGCTCACAGTGAAAAAGGCATTTAAAATTTCAAGAAACAATTCAAGAGGCTCATGTACGTAGAGTGGAGGTTTAATACAAGTTGCAGCAGGAAGGAACTTGAGAAAGAAAGCTTGAATTATTTTATGACAAGAGTATTGAATAATGAATATTGTCTTTACAAGTATGAAGGTGCTGAGAAGTTTATTATACAAACATGCACACAAGAAAGAAAAGGTACATACATTTCCTATTTCCTTTCTGAAAAATATGGCTTTGCAATCATTTATGCTTATTCAATAAATTTACCCTAGGATATTTCATCATTAATGCAAAGAAGAAATTAGCATTGAAGAGAATCCTATCTGAAGCAAAATGGAGATATCACTGACAAATATCAAAATCTCAAGTTCTCTAAAGTAATGGAGCCTGATTATTATGATGTAGGTATAGAAATATATGAAAACATAAGCTTTGAAGACATGAAAATAATTATTCAATACAAAGCCTGTTTCTGAGGAATGAAAATTAAACTAAATTCAAAGGAAAAATGTGTGCATGCATCTTTGGGATTACCTTAATAGAAAAGTATGCCTTGATAGTACTGTTTTCACCGAAAATGGGTTTTCAAAAAGAATGAAGCTCATGTGTTGTGGTTTACCACACCCAGACTGAGGGAGTATAAAAGTCCAGGCATAGGTGGTGATATTCATTCTCAAGAAACCCACCTCAACATCAAACCAAATCTTCAAGTCCTGACATAATGAGCTACTACTACGGCAACTACTATGGTGGCCTTGGTGGCTTTGGTGGCCTGGGCTATGGTTATGGTTCCAACTATGGCCTTGGTGGCTATGGTGGTTATGGCTGTGGTTACTTTCGTCCCATTTTCTATAGGACATGCTGGTCTTCTGGGTTTTTCTAATATTTTTTATTACCCATTTATCACTTTTAAATAACTTTTAATGAATTAGTTATTTTATTTCCTTCAAAATCAGCAGTGAAATTTTTGAAAGAACAATGAAGGAGATATTGCAATGCAGACTGATGTCTTCAATGAGTGGAGACATCTGTTCCTGAACCAAATTTTCATCGGTCAAGCTGGACATTCTCAACCCTGCAACATTATTGACATGTAACTGCTTTCTGTATCTATTCTATGATAATCTGGGGCATAGTCTCTAATAAACATTTTCCACAAACATAAAGGTGGATTTGTTTCTTTTCATTCATCTCAACACAACTGATTTCCAAGTTTTTGAATATCTTAAAATGTTTTGCATCAAACAATTTTCCCAGGGTGCCTGTGTGGCTCAGTCAGTTAAGTGTCCAACTCTTGATATCAGCTTAGGCATGATCCCAGGGTCTGGAGATTGAGCCCTATGTAAGGCTCCCTGCTCAGCATGAGCCTACTTAAGATTCTCTCTTTCCCTCTGCCTCTGCTCCTCCCCCAGAACAATCTATTTCTCTCTCAAATAAAATAAATAAATCTTCACACACGCACACACACACACACACACACACACCAATTTCACCATGGAGTTATTTACTTCATAACATGTCTCATTGGACCTGACACGTACTGATGGTTTAAGATTATAACTCCTTCAAGTGGTATGGGTCTTGCTCAGTCCACGCTGCCATTTGACTCCAGATCTCATAGAATCACATCATTTTACACAGTCCACATTCCAATGAAGATAACTTTCCACTGCAAAATTCAAATTTCTATGTAACACCTGCTCTATTTTCTTTTTTTTTTTTTCACCTGCTCTATTTTCAATATCCTTCTATACATTACTAGAACTCTTCAGTGCTATCAGGCAGGGGTAGGGGGATATTCTCAGTGATGTCAGAGTTTGTTGAATTACCAAGCTGTGCAGAAAGCCCATATATATGGACAAAAACTCTGTGTTCAGAATACTTTGATGCCATGTGTCTTCAGCCAAAGGCATTATGACATATTGATTAACTCCTAGTGCCTATGTTCTAAGTTAGAATGATTCTTCTGCTATTTTCCAGCTGTTTGATTACTGCTATTTTTTCCTTTGTTAAACCTTGACAGGAATGATTTTCCAGCTATTGTACTTAGCCTTTTGCTTTTACTCATGAGACTTGCCATTAAGTTCTGTCTCATATTTGGTTTCTTTTTATGCCTAAATCTCACACAGTGATATTCCTAACAAGTAAGTTATTCCTAACTTACTCATTTGCATGGGCTTCTTGTGTTTTCACATTTCACAGTTGACTCTCACAAATAATTCAGCAATGCATTTAAGAAAAAAAAAAAAAACATGTAGTGCCAGTGGTGATTCTTTTTGGTAACTTAGAGAAATTGGGTTTGATTGTAAGAGTGACAGTCACCAATCTCATAAAGAATTTAGCTTTTCAGCCAATTCAGTAGTAAGCATTTATGGAAAACTACAGTGAATCCAAAAAGTGATTCTACCAAAGCAAGCCTATTTTACCAATAAATAAAAGATAAAATATAACTGGTTCTATTATTTTAATGTGCCTTTATATTCTTCATATTATATATTCATGTTTTATACACGTCACAATATCTTCAGATAAAATGGTATGTTATGATACCTGGATTTTTTTCAAAATTACAAAAAGAAGGAATTGGTATAGGCATAAGTGAAAGATCATTGGCAATAAATTGTGCATAGCTGAGGATGGATGACATCTATGGGCTCATTATATTATTTGTGTCTATACTTCGCCATGCCATAAGTATAGAAAAACTGTTCCACAATTAAAGTTCTATCATGGAAAAAACATGCACCATAAAGCTTAAGGAATGTCATAGGAAACTAATCAGAAAGGAGATAATATTTTACCCTAACCTTACAAAAAGGTTGAGACATGAACTAGTTGATCAAAAGAATAACAAATGATGCAAGTAGCATACACATCGTTTCTGATCATGTAAAAAGATACATTATATTTACGGAAAAAATTAAGACCTAAAGGCCAACCTTTGATTTTGGAAATTAGGCTGGATATAGCATGTGGTGTGCTTCAAAAGATAAGTAAGTTTTCCTTGCTAGGTGTGTTTTGAAGAT
Organism: Vulpes vulpes; assembly: GCF_048418805.1. NCBI lineage: Eukaryota > Metazoa > Chordata > Mammalia > Carnivora > Canidae > Vulpes > Vulpes vulpes. The sequence goes on from NC_132794.1 coordinate 14,042,024, forward strand.
TTTTAGGAGGAGTGGTAATGGGAAAAGAAGTCCTTTAAAAGATTTGAATCTGGAAAAAATACTGTTGCAATTTTCTTAACATTTTGTAACAAGCTTCTAAGTCTTGATTGTGACTTTATTTGATGATGGAAATGCAAAGAAATGAGTTTTAAAGATACCTAAAATATTTAAGAATATACTTAACCCAAGAGGTGAAAGACCTGTATACTGAAAACTGTAAGACACTGAAGCAAGACATGAAAGAAGACACAAGTGGGAAGACATCTTGTGTTCAAATACTGGAAAAAAGTAATATTGTTAAAATACCTGTACTACCCAAAATGATCTACAGATTAAATGCAATCTTAATCATCAGTGTCTTCCAGGATTTTTTAAAATTCAATTCATATGGAAGCACAAAAGACCACAGATAGCCAAATTATTTCAGATCTTATGCAAATCATCCTGACTTCAGAAAGTTATTTCTACAAAGTCATATCTTTGGTGGCAGTACCCTGGACATAGCCACAGAATATTCAGCTTTTCATAAACAGGAAATATATAAAGGCCCTCATTGATCTGGAAACACCATACTTCTCAATCTCCAATATTCCTTGCAGAAGTTTTCTGTCCTGTATACATGCATACCTTACACAGTATTACCCCTAAGTTTTCATTACAACCACTGCATTTAATAGGGTCTCCTCTTCTCTTCTCTGTTAAATATTTATAAATTGTGATGCAGCCCTGTCTAAACTTTCCCCAGAAAATATCAGAAAGGGAGACAGAACATAAAGACTCCTGACTCTGGGAAATGAACTAGGGGTGGTAGAAGTGGAGGAGGGCGGGGGGTGGGGATGAATGGGTGATGGGCACTGAGGGGGACACTTGACGGGATGAGCACTGGGTGTTATTCTGTATGTTGGTAAATTGAACACCAATAAAAAATTAATTTATTAAAAAAATAAACCTTCCCCAGAGCTTATGTTGCAGAACAGCACAACCCACTGCAGCTTTGCTTTCTTGAAGCAAATAAACAAAGCCCAAAAACTTCTCAAGTAACTTTAACTCCCTCTAATTTTGTACTTCCATATATTTAGCTTTCCACCTGCACCTGCAACACATATACAGGTAGAATTATATACACACACATACACACACACACAAATACCCCTTGTGACTATAATAAAAGCATCACTTTATGGGACCATGAAATGATCATTTTTTTCTTTCTCAAGCATCTTCTTGTCTGAAAGTATGGAAAATTACCTCTTATAAAATAGAGATTCAATTAGTAGTGTAGAAAGAGAGTAGTTCAGTAGATGACTATGGTCTGAAGTCTTTGAAAGAGATTATAAGGAGAATATATTTCACAGGTGTCGGAAGCGTAGAAGGGTGTGAGGATAAACTTAGAATGTAGATGCAAATTTAAGTTTTAAAGACAACTGGATGATCTTTCTGATTAGAATGGATGCTCTGTGGGAGGTAGTAATAGAAAGTAAGTTGGGTTGTGTTGGAAGAGACCTTGAATATAATCTAACAGAATTTGACCAATATGATTTGCAAGAAGTTAAAATGTTGTTTCACGGAATAGGCGAACAATGGATGGTCAAATATTTGTTTTTCCTCTAAATAATTTCTGCCTTGTGGTTCAGAATTATATAACTATGCATGGCAATTTTATAATCTGTATGCTAGTTCACCGAATTTTAAAAAGGAAGAAAACGTGATATCTGGCACAAATTGAACCCTATTGTAGCCAAAGTGAAGGAAATATCACTTAACAAATCCAAATTTTCAGCCAATGCCAGGAAAGAACTGCCTCATGCAAGGGTTTATGATTTTGACATTTAAATATAGAAATACGTATAGTTATTAGCTTTGAACATAAAACTTATTTTTTCATATAAAGACTGATTCTCTGATTCTTAGACATAACAAATAAATTTAGGGGAAAATTTGGCTTCAGGCATGTTTGGAACTACCCTTAAATAATAAAGGTATAGCCTAATGGTACTCTATTTTACCGGAGATTCATTTTCGAAGAGAATGAAGTTCATGTGTTATGGTTTGCTTCATCTTTCACTGTGAATATAAAAACATTCTAGTCTCTTTGCAATCTTCTTTCCCAGGCTGTTCAATTTCACTATCAAATCAAATCTTCAATACCTGACAGATGAGTTACTATGACAACCACTACAGTATCCTTAGATTTAATCTTTGTGTCCTGTGTAGGTCTATGGCTCCAGCTATGGCAGTTCTGGCTGTGGCTACCACCTTCTCTCTTTCAATGGAAGATTCTGTGCCTCTGGGATCTACTTTTCAGTAGGACTTAGTGAACTCCTAGGACCTCAGAAATTGCACAGTCATGGGTTAACTCAACTTGTCTGTTCTTCTGCATCAAAAGTGTCATATTGTCATCTTCTTTGTCTTATAGCCAGTTATTTGGCATCCAGTGTCAAAGAGAAATAGAGCCGGGGAGTAGTTAAAGACTTTCCTCAGTACTACTGCAGTAGGGAAAAGAAATTTCTGAGAACAGAGCTCAATTTCACTCCATCAAGAGGTGACTGGGTGTTACAGAGGGAGAATGAAGGAGGGAGTAGGGAGGGTGAGTGAGTGGGGGCTGGAGCAGAGTGAGAGTGGTGGAAAATTATGAAAAAGCAGGACAAGGTGATTAGGTAATGTGATTAGGGTTTGCTCATTAGTGCTTTACTGGAGGAGAAACAAATGTTTCATATATCAGGACAGAAGGTAATTTTGCAAATTGGAGCAAGACACCCAGTAAAGCTAGGCCCTTACCCTCCCATAGGGACTGGAGACAATGCAAAATTTTGGGAGTTGCATTTAAAAGAGTGGAGTCCCAGATCTTTAAGACAGTCCTGGGTTGTAGAAGGTACATCTCAAAGGAGAGAGAAGGGATTTAAAGTTGCAGTTTCTTTAAATAAATGCTTCTAAGAAAAGTGAGGTTAGGGGCCCAGAGTCAGGTTTTGGCTGGAACAAGCAGTAAATTCTTCTGGCATTTTGAACTTTCTCAAGCAGTCATTTCAGGGGCAGGGCTGAGAGTTGCAGTTTTTGCAGCAATGGCGGAGGCTGGTTTGCAAGAGAGCTAGCTCAGAGGAACCTCAATAAAGTTTGGTCAAGGAAAGAATCTGTCACAAGCAAGTCTAATAATGAAGAATGTGTGCTCTCAAATGAGTGCCACTACAGACTGTGTATCTCAAGGCTCAACCATCCTCGTGGATTATACTTTCTGGAAAATGTCTGCTATGCCATCATTGTCAAACTGCTCTTATACACACATTTCCAATGTGTAGCTTCTGCTCATTAATATGTAGAAGTCCTTAGTTCATAAAGCAAAAAAAAGTCTTATTTTAATAATCCTTTTAGGTGAAGTTCTTACAAATAATAGGTTCTGAATACAATACCATTTTAATCAATTTACATTTTTATCAATTTTATTTTATTTTTATGTTACAACAAACTTTATCATTGTTTTCTAAACCTGTTAAGTTTAAATAACTAGGGTCAAAATAAACTAGGAAAAATATATTCTTGTCTCGCATGTGTCTTCCTTAAATGTCTCAGTACTTCTTCTTTACTTCATTTTTTTCCTATTAAATGATTTTTCTTCTTTTCCATGTCTACTAATCTCTTATGCCTCTTAAAACATAGGTCAATTTCTGCTCCTTCGATGAACTCTAAATATTTTCTTTGTTATGAGTGACACCTTCCGCTACACTTGGGTGTATTTTTATTTTTTATTTATTTATTTTTTTATAATTCCATGACATATTTTTTGTGCCAATGTGATCTTGTTTTTTTGAAATATATTTTTTAATTGGTGTTCAATTTGTCAACATATAGAATAACACCCAGTGCTCATCCTGTCAAGTGCCCACTTCAGTGCCCATCACCCAGTCACCCCCACCCCCCGCCCTCCTCCCCTTCCACCACCCCTAGTTCGTTTCCCAGACTTAGGAGTCTCTCATGTTCTGTCTCCCTTTCTGATATTTCCCACTCATTTTTTCTCCTTTCCCCTTTATTCCCTTTCACTATCTTTTATATTCCCCAAATGAATGTGACCGTATAAAGTTTGTCCTTCTCCGATTGACTTATTTCACTCAGCGTAATACCTTCCAGTTCCATCCATGTCGAAGCAAATGGTGGGTATTTGTTGTTTCTAATGGCTGAGTAATATTCCATTGTATACATAAACCACATCTTCTTTATCCATTCATATTTTTGCTTCTTTCATGAAATGTACATGTGCTGCCATCTATTAAAATAAATTTTATTCTCCACTTCTATCCCCATTTGGAATGAAATGTGTTGAGACTGGATCATATGCCAGTCATTTTTGTGCTCTATTCAACTTAGTAAACATCTTACTTTTTTCCTACAACATCTAGAGACAATTGTAATCACTGGAACTATTTAAGATGAACAACCTAAAATCCAGTTCTTCAAGGAGGATTAAATATTATGCCATTTTTGAGAAGCAAACATACATAGCAGAACTATCAGTTTCAGCACAGTATTTTTTAAACTCAACTTTGGATAAAAACTTTTCACAGAAGATGTGAAGCCTCAGTTAAGTATTGAATAATGTATTTTATCCTTGGCAACTAGGAAGGTTGAAAGAAACAAGATGTGCTTAGAGGTGTGAGAAATGATGTCCAGGAATGAACAATCCAAATTATAGTATAATCTGTATAATTATGGTATAGTATAACTTCTCTAATCAATACTCCACCATAAAATTAGAAATCTTTTGGAAGATATTATAAAGCCTTCGACAATCTGACATCAAGGAACATCAAAGCATAGGTTCTGCAAAGGTCAAAATCATAATTCTTAGAGAAAGAGATAGTAAGCATGTGCAAAATTTTATTTAATATATTAACCAGGAAGCCAGCAGGATGGCAAACCTGGTTCAGAGGAAAATATGAAAACTCAGGATATTCATCATCAGTGAATAAGATAAATGCAGAGATATCTACAAAAAAAATGTTTGCTTGCAAATGGACAATAATCTTTGCAGTTTTCTCTTTTGTAAAAAGAACATCATCACACTTCCTTAGTATTATAATTGGAAAAGGCCAGGCCAAAATCCATTATGCAAATAAAGTTTTACTCTTCTAAAGAGTCAGATGGCCCTCAAGTGAGCTTATTAGAAAATGTCTTTAGCATATATTACAGGTAATATATAGGACTTCCAGTTTCAGCTCTAGGATGTTAAAAGCTTGGAAGTCTTCACTGTCTTTATGGCAAGAAAACTCTAGACAAAACAAAAGTCAATATACTTTCTTGGATGCATCAGAGAACTAAGGTCACTAGGCAAACTCATACCCCCCAAACTAGAGAGACCCATACATTAAAAAAGGTGGAGCTTCAAAAGTCTGCTTACATGAAGCAGAAGCTGCTTGAATCATTAACTGGTAGGAGCATTCAAATGCTATTTTTTTGTGAGATTTTAGAGGCTAAATATAGACAAGCATATGAATGAGAAATTACCAAGAAAACAATGTGAGGCAATCCTCATACTTTATTGGGGAGATTTTCACTGTGAACAACCAACGAAGATCTCCTCTTGATTCTGGAAGCAGGATGGGAAAAGCAACCACTCTAAGATATGTCCAGAGTCTTCTGGATAAAAGAGACCTAATTTCCAGGAGAAAACACAAATGCCAAAAAGCAAAAACCTTTGCCAGAGTATAATACTGAAATGGTACCTGAGCTGAGGGTGGAGAATTTCTACCATCCAGCCCCCTTTCATCTTCCTGTCTCACCTAACATGGGAGAGGTACATTGATCACAGAACCCAGGGCTCCAAGGAAATCCATGAATAGTGCTGCAGCCAAGGGATAGAGAAAAGGTGGAAAAACCTTGTAAAAAAAAATAATATAGGGAGCCTTCACTGACATGGACCAGGGAAGCTAGAGGAAGAGGTAGGGAAGCCTTACCACTCAATGTCAAATACAGGAAGATTTGTCTGTTAGAGACTCCCTAATCAAAGAATCTCAGCAGGAAAGAATCATCAATTACAGGCCCCAAAAGGGAAAGATACACATTGTATCTCCTACAGGAAATCAGCTACCCCTGAAACTCAGCCAATGAGAAACCCTTATCACCCTGAACTCTACTCTTCTCCAATGGACTTTTGTTCAGAACAACACCTCCCAACTGTCCACATCTTCTCCTCCAAATAATGTTCCTCTCCTTTGTGTGTTGGACTTGCCTATGATTTTGTCATAGCTTATTTGTCCCAGATTGCAATTCTCTGCTATACCCAAATAAACTCATTTTTTCACTGGTAAAATAGCTGGCAGTTTTATTCGAAGGTTAACAAACTGTAAAACTGGAGAAAAACTTACAAAAATCACAGGACTAAGATTAGTCCCCATCAAAACAACAACAACAACAATGAACTGATAGTTAATCAGATTATAGAATGGTTCCTTTCCCCAGAACTTACCACCAAAGCAATACGGCTTCAATATAATAAATCCAAGTGGATCCAAACCAAAAGAGCTACAAGACACAGATTGACTCTGAGGGGTGATACATAAAGAAACCAAAGTCCAGAGAAAACAACAACAAAAAGGATACTAGAGGAATTTGAAGACTTTGGCACCTATTGTTACAGTAAACATTAAAAAAGCTGAAACCCTAACCAGATTAACATACATCCTTATACTGAAAGCCACTTTCCATTAATTCAGTTTTTATTAACCAATAAACCATGTATTAACCATGTCCAGCTTTCAACAGAAAGTTGCAAGGCATGCAAAGCAGATTCTGAATAAAGCAATGATCTGAACCAGACTCAAACATGGCAGAGATGGAAGTAATAGACATGAAATTTAAAATAACTGAGGTTAATATGTGAAGAGCTCTAATGGTAAAAGTAAATAAATACCTTATAAAAATGGATGAATGTTGGAAGCAGAGAGATGGATACGTTAAGATAGGATCTAAAAGAAGTACTAGATATAGAAAAAGCATCCTCAGAAATGAAGGATGTCTTTGAGGGGTTCATTAGACTCAACCCAAGAGGAATCAGCGAGCTTGATAACAGATGAAAATCAACTGACAAAAATGAAGAGTAAACAGGAAAAAAAAAAAAGAAAAAAAACACAATAAAACATCCAAGAACTGTGGGGCAATGTAAAAATGTGTCTTATATGTGTAATTTTTAATGTCAAATGAGAAGAAAACAGAAAAAAATATATTTGAAGCAATAATGGCTGAAAATTCCGACATTATTAACATCCAAGTCATAGATCTAGATTGTTCTAAGAATATCAACCAGAATAAAACAAACAAAACCACAAGACCCCTATACGTAGACATATTACATTTAAACTAGAGAAAATCAAAGACAAACAGAAATTTCTTAGGAAAAAAAGAACCTAAATTCTAGAGTAACAATGTAATGATTACTGTGGATTTCTCATATAAAAATTATGCCTGCAAGAAGAAGGTAAAATGGAATACTAAGGTATTGGAAGAAACCTCCACAAACTTAGAATTCTATACCAGAAATCATCCTTCAAAGTAGGAGAATAAATACTCTTTAAGACAAACAAAAACCAAGGGAATTCATCCCCAGCAACCTGCTCTGTAAAGAAATACTAAAATAAATGTTTCAAGCATAAAGAAAAGAAATTTGGATCTATATGAAGTGTGAAAGAAGATTCCAAAATAAAGTAAGCATTGCTAAAAGAGTCACCCAAAATAGAATCAGAAGTTCATTGAGGAGGGGCATCTGGGTGGCTCAGAGGTTGAGCATCTGCCTTTGGCTCAGGTGGTGATCCCGGGGTCCCAGGATCCAGTCCGGCATTGGGCTCCCCACCGGGACCCTGCTTCTCCCTCTGCCTATGTCTCTGCTCCCTCTCTCTCTTTCTGTCTCTCTTTGTTTCTCATGAATAAATAAATAAAATCTTAAAAAAAAAAAAAAAGGAAGGTCATTGAGGAAGTAGAACTTCTTTGGGTCTCCTGCTTCAATTATCAAAACATCAAGAACTTCTGATGTTTGTCAGTTGCTGCTCTACCTCCTGCTAAAACATATCTTCCTATTTCGGACTGGATAGATATGTATTTAATGTAATTACATGTAACACCCGTTGGCCAAATAACCAATCACATATAGTCAGTTTAAAATCTTCCAGCACCAATCATAATTCTTACAATACAAAATACACGTTACCTTTTTACTTAGTTTTTTTTTTTGCCTTTATATGCCTGCAATTTATGCTCACAATTTTTAGCACACTTTAGATTTCAGCTGACTGTCTCCTGCTTTACAATCCATAAAACCCCAAATAAATACTTTCATTTACATTACAGTCTTATTGTCTTCTTGGGGGCAGAATGGATCAGAGAAAGAACCAAACAGGATGAAGTAAAATCTTTTTTTTTTATCCTTAATTGATCTAAAATGTAACTGTTCATTTAATAATAGTAGTAACAATGTATTTGGTATAAAATAGGATACTGATAAGTGAAATGTTATAAGAGGCAGGAGAGAGGAATTTGGAACACTGTTATTAGGTATATATAGTACTGGTGAGGTGGTGCTGCTATCTGAAAATGAAATTAGATTAGTTTAAAATGTGTGTTATAAACTCTAGGGAAACACACACACACACACACAAGTATAATTGAAAGGCTTTCTAAGAAAGGAGATACAGTGTAGTCATATAAAATGCTCATTAATAGCAGAGAAAGAAGAAAAACATGAGAAGAAAGAAAGACCAAAAGCAATAGATGGAAAACTGTTACAAACATGGACATTAATTCAGTTATGTATATGAACAATATAAATAAACTTTTTAAAAAGATTTATTTATTTATTTATTATTTATTCATTTATTTATTTATGAGAGAGAGAGAGAGAGAGATTGAGAAAAGGAAAGAAGGACAGAAGGAGAGGGAGAGAGAATCCCAAGCTGACTCTGAGCTAAACTCAGGTCCTGATAGCGGGCTCCATCTCATGAACCTGAGATCATGACCTGAGCTGAAACAAAGAGTGGATCACTTGACTAGCTGAGCCAAGCAGGTGCCCCTATAAACACTTTTAAAATCATATGATCAGTAGATGCAGGGAAAACACACACGCAACTCCATATAAATGTTAAAAACTCTCCTCCAAATAAGAATAGAGAACTTCCTCAGCTCTTAAATTTCCTCAGTTAAGAAAAAAAAAAAAAAAAAACAGGTAAGAAAAATCTATTGTTAATCATAAGAAACTAGATTCTTTACTGTATGATTGTGTTATTTTATACAGGTTAACTCAGCTGTTAGCCCTTTATCTTTAAGGGATAAGATGGTACCCACATTTTTTTTTTTAGATTTTATTTATTTATTCATCAGAGACACACAGAGAGAGGCAGAGACACAAGCAGAGGGAGAAGCAGGCTCTCTGGGAGGAGCCTGACGTGGGACTTGCTCCCAGGACCCTGAGATCATGACCTGAGCCAAAGGCAGTTGCTCAATTACTGAACCACCCAGGCGCCCCAAAATACCACACTGCGTTTATATACACACATGCCTTTTTCCCACAGCAATTAATTTAGAAAAAAATTAATATACTTTCCTCTCCAAGTTGCCTTAGTTTGAACCAGCTTCCTTCATTCTTATTGATTCTAAATGACAGACTTGGGTTACATTATTAAATTACCCCCCCATAGGCTTAAACAAGCAACATTGTCAAATTTCTTCTAATATCTCAAAAGATTTATTTCTCCTATTCTCCACTAACTCTGATCTCACTTTTGTGCATTCCAAAGGAATATGGAATAAATTTTAAGATGGAATGGTAGTTTAAATGGGATAAGTTATTGCTAGGATGGCTCTCAGTTAAAAGATATAAAGACAACTTATCCACTTGCCACTTAAATATCTCTTAGGTCAATAACCTCCTGGAGTAATATTAGCATCTTTCCTTAAATAAAAGGACTGAATAAGAGCAATCACATCCCTCCATTTCTTGGACTTCTGTGAGTTTTCCCATATCTATGGTTGGAGTCAGTGGCAAATAGTAAACATTTTAGGTTTTCTGGCCAATTATTCTCTAGTGCAACTAATTACCCTATTCTGTTGTACTGGTAGGAAAGCAGTCACAGACTGTATATAAATGAGAAATGTGCTTGTTCGATAAAACTTTATTTTTAAATTTGGATTTTAAATCCAAGCACTGGCAGGATATATATAACCTGGAAGCTGCAATTTGCTGACCTCAGAACTGGAAGATACAATAAAAATACTTTAATGGGCATATAATGTTTTTAGAAATGTAGACTTCTTTTTGCCCCATCTTACACCAATCCCCTCCTTGCTCTTTTTATTTTAGGGTTATTTAATTCTATTTCTATTTATATGTTATGTACTATTGTGGTTCTATAGCATGTTAGTTAATGTTCCTTCAAAATAAAAGGTTATTTTTCCTTTTTTTCCTAACCTGTTAAATGTTTATTTACTTTTTCTGAAAGATCTAATATATATGCATTCATGTCTATAGGAAATTTGCTTGTTCAAGCCTCTTAGATATGAATTACCTCTGGGTGACCAATCATCCTAGCTTACTCATGACAAGTTTTCTCAGCACTTGGCACATTCAATGCCCAGACTGATACAGTTTAGGAAAACTAGGTCAGTTGGCCACCCCGCCATTTTACCTTCAGATTTCTTAAATATTTAAATTCAATATTCCAAATTTTAAGATTTTAGATTTTACAATTATGTCAGTATCAAATTATAACATATACTTTTTTCTATTTATTTTCCATAATAATGAATTCTATAACAGCAAGCTATTCATGTTTTATTGTCCTAAAATATTATATAGTTTCTGAACATTGAAAGAAAAAATATGTATATCTGTATACATACAGGAGTGTCAACAAGTACAACCAGAACCAGAATCCATATACATATATACATATTACGGCATTAGAATGCAAAGAGTTGGAAAACAAGAAGGAAGGAAGAAGAAAGAAAGGAAGGGGAATTTCTATGTAAATGGACTATAAATGAAATAGAGTTTCCATTTTATAAGCCAAATAAGGCTTATAATAAAAAAATACAAAATTGTTTGACCTTGCAAAGGTAAAGAAAGATTTTGGTAGAAACATTTTAATTATTTCTTACTACTTTTTGATATATGGAATTAAGTAATATTGACAGAAGAATATGAAGATATATTATTTCTTGCTATTACTGGAAACTAAATTATAAATATTAAAAAGTAGTTTCTTTGATGACCTACTAAAATGCCAACCTCATAATCTTCACCTCTAAAATACTTTTGTGTTACCAAAAGATTAAAACACAATTCAAGAAATAAATGCTAAAATGTAACATGAGATAGTTTACAAAACTCGAATGGCAGAAAAATTTTAAAATATGTGTTTATTACTAAACAATTGTCCTCTTGTCATGTTTAATTAATTACAATTTGACATAGTATTACAACTTCAATCATCAATAGATCTAAGAGGTATCTTAACAGGAAGGAGATTGAAATAATGCATAGGATTAAATTTAGTGGAAAATAAGTGGCCAAGGAAATTGACTGAATAAGGAGACACTTTCACAGGTGACATCATTAGAGGGCTGCCCAAGGCCTCGAAGTTTGGCCTACAGTTGACTTCTGGGAGGATTAAGTCATGGTTGGCTTTGCAGGGCGCATGAAGTCTTTTCATTATGGGCAATAGGTTTTGTGGAAAACAAACTCAGCAGGAAAATCAAATTAAAAATTTAAGCTTCTTTAATTGGGTCTTTTCTAATTAAGAAAAGAATAGTTTAATTGGATTTTCTATAGTAGAACAGTCTTGATTTTGAATAAACTTGAAGTAAATCAGCATGGTTTGCCACATGTACTGCTGAGGGAGTATATGAGCCTCCCTGCAGTGGGTAGTTCACATGCAGAGGAACTTGGGCAATTCTCAACCTAACCCACAAGTCTTGATACTATCAGCTGTTATGGAGGCCTGAGCTTTGACAATAGTGGCCTGGATTCTGGTTCTGGTTGTGCTTGTAGAAAATCCTGTTGGTAGCTTAAGCTCTAGTGTGGAGGTCTAGGTCCTGGCTCTGGCCTCAGAAGATGTGGATTTGACCTCTACTGAAGAATATATTGATGTTTTTGGACCCTAGACACAGAAAACTTGAATTATAGATCCTTTATTCCAAAGAGTTTTCTGATATGTTTCTCTTTAATTCTATGAAAAGCTTTCATAACCCTGGTGGAACATTCCACAAGAACTGGGAGTGGCAACAATATCATGAGCAATACTATGGATTCCATGGTTGGAACCAATCTCTGAACCATTAAGCTACTCATATATCATCATTGCTTCCATTTCCGTATTGATTTTTCAGTAAAACTTTTAGTGACATCACAAATCTCCCTTCTTCCCCTACCCCCAACTGATTAAAAATAAAGAACATATCCAATCAGGAAAATAAACTTCCTTTTCAGAATGGGATTTTTTTTCTCCCCCATGGTTGCTTTCTTATCCATGACCCATTCAGGTGACATTAGCTGAGGTATTACAAGGAATATTTATACTTGCTTATCTGATAGCACTTAATTTTTTTAAACAGCTACAAGTTAAGACTGTTAACATTTTCATGTCTTTAGATAAAAGCCATAGTAATATTAACCCTCTTTCAAATACATCATAGGTTTCAGATGAGGCTTCCCCCCCCCCCCGCCCCGCAATGTAAATAAAACAAGGGTAAATGGGAAAATTGTGGTACTACAAGAATTCCACTTTTGGTATATTCTTAACAGATTCAAGGAGGCATTCTTTCAGGAATTTTTTCCCTAGTAAATTAGTTTGAAGTTTAAAGAGTAGGAAAGAGGAGAGCATCTCAGGTTTGGATGAAAACTTGTTATCCTTGCAATGCCAGAGAAAGGAAGTTTGACTACTCCAAAGTAGGCATTAGTGAACTTCTGGATGAAAAGCAGAAATTTATTGGTTCTAAGCATGCCAAATACACTATCATGGTGATGGAGATTTGTGTATATAATTGAACCAAATAAAGGTACATTTACTCAATAAGACTTTTTAGAACAGAGACTTTATATGTTAGGCAGTCAATGGATTAAAAGATATACCTATATAGAATTAAGAGATCTTTTCTGGTGCTCATGGATAAATAGTAGAGGCTGACCTGTCATCAAATATCTACAACAAAATGTGATATAGTCAATAGTAGAGGAAATACAGAGCCAAAGTTTGAAATGGGTATTTAAATGGATCTATAGATTTTTTTCCCTAGAAGCAAAATGATAATATCATTTATGGGCAAACACTAAATCTCCCCAATACATAAGCTCAGGATTATCCTTCCTGGTAATCTTGCTTGAAGACATAATAAAATAAATCTATACTGACTGAATATGTGGTACACATGATTAAAACTTAACAGAACCAATTGAAAAATACTGATTGATCTGATCCAAAGCAAGCCTAGTTTTTAATAGGTGTGAGGTCTCCTATTTCCATGAGAGAAAACAAATTACTGAAGTTTTCTTCCATATATCCTTTGGTATAAATATTATAAATAGAATACCTAAGGCTTCTCACACATACTACTGAAGAAATTTAAATGTCTTTCAATATCAGCTCTACACAATGAGCTCAGCTCTACACAATGAGCTAAGTAGCCAGGGTCTAGACACTGGCTTCCATGATCAGGGCTGTTGCAATGACCTTGGACATGACAGATTTTGAAAACAAGGTATTGTGGTTGTAGCTATAAATACTCCCATCCAATTTGTTGTGGAAGATGCTGGACACTTGATATCTACTAAGTTTTAAGACCTAAGATTCTTGGGAGAATGGTCCAAAAACAAGATTTAACTTCTCAAATGTTTAATTTTATCAAATCTATTTCCAGCTTATATCAGGCAGAGAAGATGAATTGCAGGCTTACCAACTTGTTGGCATAAGATTTAAGAGCTGTCTGTGTATGTACAGCTGTTCAATAGCAATTCAAACTTATTCTATAAATATTGGATATTTAACCACAGACATTATTTCTCCTTTCACTCTCAAGACACTCATTTTTCATCTGAAATTTCTTTAGTGTATTTTACACTGGGAGAGATCTCTATAATCATTTTCCAATAAATGTGTTTAATGTGGCATTACAATATGGTCTTAACTTTAGTCATTTATCTTAATAATTTCCCTTTGTTTTATGATATTTTAAATGAAGGCAACTGTTTCTCTTCCTGAAGATATCATTTATTTCCATTATTAAATCAGTGAAAAACAAATATAGATTTAGCTTTAGAGGGAGAGGTTGCTGGTCTTTCCTAGATTGCTATTTTTCTTCCCTCTTCTGTGTTTTTAAGTCAGAATCCTGACTTCCAGTCCCAAGTGTTCTTGTCAGTGATCACTGAAGTTACTTATTAAGTAGTAAATATGCTTTAGATTTTTTTTGAATTTGAATTCTTAACAAAAATTTATATTGGAGCAAACTCCATATTATGGCAGTGGTTTGGGGTACTAAAATCCCTGGGCTAAGACTGGTTAAAAATAGTCTTCCTTATAACTTTAATTTCTTTGGCCACTTAGCCACTGGTTATATCCACAGTATTATGAATCACCAAAGAGAAATTGATATGAAGGAGCTGTGTGAGAGATTTGTAGTGAACCACTAGACCAAGGAATCTAACAATCCTATCACACAGATTCTGTTATTCATTCTAGCTGCCTCATGAGTTATTTGTATGGTGAGGACTACTTAATCTATTCATCAGCCAGAACTTTTTGGCCCTAATGCTTTTTCCCTAAATATTTGCTATTTCCATGTTTTAAAATTGTTTTAAGTTAAGCATATTAGCAGAATTCTTTGAAGTATGGTACTAGGTACCAAAAACTTAGGCTTAAACTCTCTTGGGAATCTATCATAAGATGACAATTCTGGTGGGGCTGAGTGGCTCAGCTGATGAAGCATCTGCCTTCAGCTCAGGTCATGATTTCGGTGTCCTGATAACCACCCCTGAATTGGGCAACCTGCTCCAGACAGGGAGCCTGCTTCTCCCACTCCTCCCTGTTGCCATTTCTGTGTCTCTCAAATAAATAAATAAAAATCTTTTTTTTTAAAAGATGGTAATTCCAATGGAAACATTATACTGGAAATTGCATTGGAAGTCACACTAATGAAAATTAGAAACATTTTAAAATCAACTTAAATGTTATGCAAATCACAATTAATTTAAATCACAGTCCATTGAGGTAAAAAAACAATATTTTTTAATCTTAGCACCTCTTGTGGGTAAGTAGTAGTATATAATTTTGGCTTTAATTTGAGTTTCCCTGATAACTAATCATGTTACACAATTTATTTGCTTATTGTATATCTTTCTCTCAGGTTCTTAGGTTTTGGGGTATATTTGTCTTTACACATTTGAGTTGTAGGAGATCTTTACATATGATAGATATCTTTGTCTCTATCTTTCCCTCTATCACCTCTATTCTCTATCTCTAATCAATATCCATACCTCTTTATATCATCTGCACTATATATCTATAACTATTTTTTTTCTAGTCTGTGGCTTCCTTCTAACAAATTTCACTTCACAATCTTTTATTTTATGGTCAGTGCTTTATGAGTCTTAAAACAAACAAACTTCTAGAAGCCTTAAATTTTTAGCTTTTATACTTAGTTCTATCATCAATTTGAATTAATTTTTGTGTAGACTATGTAGAAGTTAATGCCATTTACTTCTTGTTCCATATAAGCTTCCATTGTTTCAGTACCATCTGATGAAAAGTCTTTTGTTTGTTTTGGAATTTTTTCCTAAAAGGAAAAAAATCTTATTCTAGACCTCTTAGTATTTTTTCATTGATTTGTGTGTCCTCACACCAATACCACGTTTTCTTAATTATTTGAGTTTAATAAGTATTAAAATAGATTAATATGAAGGTTTTTATTTCTTTATAAATATTGCTTTGGATATTCTAGGTTTTTTGGATTTCCTTATACACATTAGAATCTTTTTTTAAAAGATTTTATTTATTCATTTGACAGAAAGAGAGAGTGCACACAAGCAAAGGGAGTGGCAGATAGAGGGGGATCCACACTGATCAGAGAGCCTGATGTGATGTGGGGCTCCATCCCAGAACTCTGGGATCACCACCTGAACTGCAGGCAGATGCTTAGCTGACTAAGCCACCCAGCACCCTCACTTTAGAATCCTTTGTAGATATATACATCTTGCTGTCATTTCAATTAGGGATTTTATTTAATATATAATTTGGGAGGCATTCTGTATACTGTCAATACATAAACATTTTATATTTACATGTATCTTTATTAATTTCTTCCAAGAATTAATTTGTAACCATCAAAAACTAAGTCTTGTAGATCTTTCTCCAAGATATCTGTATTTTATTTTTCTGATATTCTTGCATTTTATTTTCTAATTTTTCAAATATAATTGAATCCTGGATTTGTAGATTTTTATTTTCTGAAAGAATTAGCATAAAATTAAAATTATTTCTTACAATAATTAGTATTATTAATTAATTATTAATTAATAATTAGGTAATAATTAGTATTACCTAAATAGGTAGTTGCTAAAATTTACCACTAAAGGTATATGAATCTGGGAGTTTTCTTTGTTAGCAGTCTGCTTTTTTTTTTCTTTTAAACACAAACTTTATCTCCTTAAGAGATATACCCATTAAGGTTTTTATTTCTTCTTATGTCAGTTTTAATAAACTTTATATTTAAGAAATTGTTGACTTCTATGTAGTATATTTCAGTACATAAATCAGAACAGAGAATTTGACTTCTATCTCATTTGATATTAAGAAGGCCTTTGGAAAATTAGGTTAGTTTGTTTTCTGTTGAATAACTCCTTACTGGGGTGGAGCCAGTACAAATGCTTTGATTGACTAACCAATATACATATAACCATATTATTGATATAATTCAACAGAATTCAAAAATTGAATTGTCAAATAAAACAATGGCATTAAGCATTTTGTGACTTTAAAAATCACCATAATTATCTTAGAGTCATGTGGTAATCTCTCTCCTCAAAAGAACTTTAAATATACCCCTTGTCATTAAGTAGCAGGTTTTTAAAAATGAAATGCATGGATATCAGGCAGTAGAATACCAAAAACCCCATTAGTATTATGTGTAAAACCTTAACAAATATTTCTTTAATTTGCTCATCCTTTGGGATGATGGATTTCATATGAGCATCCAAATTAAACACACACACACAATATTAAAGATATCCTTAGATTAATCTCTGAGAGAAATCACTATGATACACGCTATGTTTTTGTTTCTTTTCCCAATTCCTGCACAAAATGATCAATAGAGCTATTTATTACTTCTGGCATAATACTATAATCCTGGATGCTAGAAAGGAGTCCTAAATTGTCAGGATGTCCTCTTGATCTCCTTCAGGTCATAAATGCAAAGGATTATTGACATTTATTTAATGGAGGCACCATCGGTTTTGACTAGGATGGAATATAGAGAACAAAGAACATTCATTTGTTTTATTCTCCCTGCCTGTTTTCTTCCCTTTGTTTCTTCTCAAGTTTGGAAGTGGCTTAAGGAGACATCAATATTTTAAAAAATGTGTGTAAAGATTAAGAAATAAGTCTAATGAGACACTGTAAACATAATTGGTTCTGTCTTGTCTTCAAACTGCACAAAAATCAAGTAAAATCTGTTTGTATCTCAACATATTTAGATATTTGACATTGAAGAGTTCATAGTGTTAAATGGGCATCCTTTAAGAATAACATTAGTGTCTTGCTTACCTCTAATAATAAGAGGTAGTCATCAGCATGAAAAAATGAAAAGAGAGCATATACAGTAAGGTAGTATCATCTTGATCATATTGTCAGACAGCTACTTGACTGAGCTGTAGAGAACCTCAGAAACCGAAATGATGTGAAGCTTATCCAAGTCATGATGTAGGAATAGTCTTTGAAATTGCAAATAAATATTTTCATTATAAACACAATTTAATAAAAGGAATTGAGCTAACTGAGCTAAGGACTAACTTAAATATTTTACTTCAATGGAAGATTATTCCATGCATATTAAACAAAAGAGCCAAAAATATTTGTTTCATGCTATTTCTTTTGAGGACAGAAAATGAGGTGTGTTTGGGATTATTTACCACATCCATAGCTTAGGGTATAAAAACCTCTGTGCAGGTGTTGAGATTCATACTCAGGAAATGCACCTGCCATAGCAAACCAAGCCTCTCTTGACACCATGGGCTACTACAGAGCTACAATGGAGACCTGGGATGTGGATATCTCTGGGGATGTGGCAACTCCTACAGACAGGTCTGTGCCTGCGGCTGGGGAGGCTACAGATGCACCTGTGCCACCCATCTTATTGTGGTGGATATGGATTCTCTGGCTTCTATTAAAATTCTTCTTTATGAGTGTTATTTCTGGTTCTATGAGTATAATTCCAGAATCTGATTTCAACCTTTGGGTCAAATAAGATTTTACTGGGTCCATTTATCAAAATACTTAGCACCTAAAACTTTCAGTACATTTACAGTTACACAGTTCTGTATCAATCATGTCTCCTTGACTTCTTTAATAAAGTCTCTTAATTTGAAAGAGCAAATATAGCCTTTGTTTAATTATTATCAATTATGTATGTAATTAAGCAAAGATATTACTCAACTTTCCATGAAGATTTTAATATAGTTTCTTATGTATTAAATATTTATTTCAAAGAGACATATTAAAAGAATAATAAATTCAGACTGAAATGAGTAAATAATTTCTCAAATACCTGTTTGTTTTTAAAATTTTAATCAAGCAAATACAAATTTTATTTATTGTATTTATGTATTTATGCATTATTGTATTTATGTATTTATGGCAATAAATAAAAAATAATTTACATGTTTAACATTTTATATAAATCCATTTATCAATGCAGTCCAAAATAAGTAAATAATTCATCCATGTTTCAAAATGTGTCTTTCTTTACCTCTTTAATGGTAAGAAAAGAAGAATCATAGATCAAAATATTTCTCTGAACTTCTAGGAAAGAAAAGTGTTTTTTAAATGAATTTCTTGATTACATATAACATTTTTCTTATTTCCTCCACTTGGCATTCTCATAGAAATAATTATTTTATAAATGTATCAAAAGTACTCCAAAGAGATCCCGGGGTGGCTCAGCGGTTTAGCACCTACCTTTGGCCCAGGGCATGATCCTGGAGTCCGGGGATCGAGTCCCACATTCAGCTCCCTGCAAGGAGCCTGCTTCTCCTTCTGTCTGTGTCTCTGCCTCTCCCCCCACCCATCTCTCTCTCTCTCTCAGAAATAAATAAATAAAATCTTTTAAAAAATACTTCAAATTAGTTAATTAAAATATATGTAGTATTGAAGATATTAATTGGTTTTGATTTTTATTATGTCAGTGTTCCTCTCTAACATTCAATGAGAGTCTTTTTTTCAAAGATTTTATTTATTTAGAGCACAAGGGTCAGGAGGGGAAGGGAAAGGGAAGGAAGAAGGGAAAGAGAGGTAGACTCCACGTTGAGCATGGAGGCCAATTCAGGGCTCAATCCCACACCCGCAAGATTATGACCTGAGCTGAAAGTAAGAGTCAAATGCTCAACTGACTGAGCCACTCAGGTGCCCTGATATTCTTCTTTTTTACTTTCATCATCATCATCTTCATGGTATTCAAGACTTTTGCAACTGTAAATGAAATGTAAACACCTAGATATAATCAGAAAATAGATCACTCTGCAGTTTTACATGATGAGAATCATTATTTATACAAAAGATTTTTTTAAAATAGATTTCCCATCAATTACCACTCATCAAAAGCAAGCATTTTATTGTTGGCATTTTACATAATAGAGTATGTAAAAGATGTAATAAAAGTATATTACCTTTTCAAATTTGAATGGCATATTCAGGTAATGGAACAAAATAAAGTTTTTGTTGCTGTTTGACTTGATGAAATCCAATAATGCAAGGACAGCTGCAGGGTGAGAGCTGACCTAGCATTAAAGATTGTACTGTGCTGCCCCTTATATAATACAGGTGCAGAAACTCCAGATGGTTAAGTGACTCCTGGAGTCACAAATATCACAAGTGCCAGAACTAAGATCAGAAACGAGTTCACTGAAACCTGGTGATCTATCCCATCATGCTTAGTCTCTTTCATTATATATTTACAAATTTGAATACCATCTGGAAAGTTCTTGTCATATTTCCATGAATAGCTACAATTTTATAGATGAGTTTATGGGGAATGATTCCCTCTGTTAGATTAACTACCTCTTACTGTGTTTTCTTTTACATTTTTATTGTGAAAATGTTATTTTATTGTATCTAATCTACTTTTCAGTTTCTAATTTAGCTGTACTTCAAGGCAAATGAAGAATGAATAGTGTTAAAACTCAATCCTCAAGATCATGGCTTTTTATTAGAAAGATTGGGATTTGTTTATACAACCTGAAAATAGAAAAAAAAAATCAGCCAACTCCTGTCACTTGTCCTATCAAATATTGTACTTTCGCATGAGAGGACATGGGGGATAGAGTTTGGTCATGCCTTTAAGAACTTTGATTCCTATAACTAAATTCCATTTGAAATTATTCTATTCTCACACAGGTCAGCACTTTTGCAGCTTAAGGAAGGTGTTACAAAATTACAAAAAAAAAAAAAAAAGAAAAAAAGAATTATCAGTACAATTAGAATGAGAAAAAAATGGTAACATTCCTAGCATAAATTGTATATTTTTGCAACCTACAATTTCATATTTTATTGACTCGTGTCTGAATTACAGGACAACCTTTGGAATTTATAACAAAAGTTTCCTTTATTGCTAAAGACTATTATTTATCCCAAATGAAAACACATTTTCTTCTTTCCCACCCATTATCATAGTGTTATTCAACATGTATTTCAAAGGAAACTTCCTACTGTGAAAAGAAAAAAAATCCACTTTGGGTACAGTAACCAAACATAAAGCAATACTTCTACAAAGAAATATATATCCTTCATTTTCCAATGAATGCTTTCATTTCAATAATTTTTTCACTTAGAAAAAAACTAGACTAATATTTGTTCTGCATATTTTATGATACTCTAGTATTGATATTTTGCTGCTCATTAGCAGTAAAATTGGTCTTGTGTAAAAATATCACATTTTATTCCTTGAAACTATTTTCATTTCTTATTTGACTATTGATGTTTTTCATTTATGTTGTTTAGTGTTCTATCTCAGGTGGATATATCTCTTTCAAATCCAAACAAACAAAAATTAGCCATTAATGACTTTCACAGGATGTGGCTGAGTTATATGAACAAAAGGTGATATCCTTAATCCTGTCTGTTATTTATAATTCTATCTATTTAAAAAGACTTACTGAGAATGATAAGTTCATTTTATCAACTATTTCTAGTTTAGGGTAAGAAGTAATGAAATAATATTTGGATAAAAGAAACATGGGATATGTTGGGTTATGACATATTGAACAATATTTTGGCTTTAAAAAGGTAGCTTGCTAAGGTGAAGTCAGAGAGTTGCACAGATTGTGGTAGCCATTATAGTTACAATCAATTTACTTATAATTTCTTCATTAGTTCTGTGAACAGTGTTTAATTCCCTACTTTGCTGTTTAAAATTAAGACATTTGAAGAAAGTTACATATGATAAAATTCTTGAGAATCTCATAAAAACTCAATGGTATATTTAAAATCATGTAAATTAAGGGGCACTTTATGTGGATCAGGAGGCTGAAATCAAGAGTGGCTGACTCTTGGTTTCAGCTCAGGTCATAATCTCAGAGTCCTGTGTTTGAGCCCCAAGTAGTGCTCTGCACTCTGGGGAATCTTCTTGGGGATTCTCTCCTTCTCCCTCTTCCCCTCCCCTATGCTCAATCTCTCTCTCTCTCAGATAAATAAATCTTTTTAAGAAAGTCATGTAAATTAAATTTTTTAGTGATCCAAATCAAGAGACAGGAGCTACATGGAGATTAGTTAAGTGTAGGGCCAACCTTAGACATAGTTGACTAATTCAACCAAGTTAACTAAGGGGTTCTATGAGGTCCAAGCCAGATGTTCTCACACATTTCTTGATTCTGTTTCATTCACCATTGTGTCTTCATTTTTAAAAGTCTGAAGATATTCCCAATTTTGAGATACTCTTTTAACATTCAGAAGACCCTGAATTATTGTATTTTTTTCCAGTAAGATCTTAATAAGCAATTAAAACGGTAGTAGAAAGTAGTTAGAATTTACCTGACTATAAATGGGTAAAAAACAGACATATAAAACAAAGGGAAATATTACCGTGTCTATAAAGAGGAGGTGGAAAGAAGTATCTACTAGAATAAACAAATAGAAGCCTGGAGTGAGGAGAAATATTGTCAATTTGAAAATTTTATCTGATTTACTTAGTAGGTTTTGAAACGAAGGGAAGAAAAAAAAAGCCAAAATGAGAATAACAATAGAAATCATATATAGCAGGAGAGTAGTAGACCTCATTTCATCTGGTCCCTTGAATTTAGCTAGAAAACTATTAAATCATTCTGAACACCTATGAATCCAACCTGAGATGTAAAAAAAAAAAAAAAAAAAAAGAACTGCTGCAATTCTAGAAGAGTGACCATTTTTTGCAAGGTGGGAGGTGCAGGTAAGTGAATCTGAGGGGATATATTAGACGGTAAATGGTGGGGGGAGGGAGCCTCCATAAAACCAGCCACCAGAAAGTGATATGGCCCTAGAGCACAAAATCAGAACATTTGGAAGTCGGCTCCACTAAGATATGTCCCTGCCTGAAAGGTGCCCAGATGGCAAGGCAGTATTTCATATACCCTAGCTGTTAGAGCATCCAATTTAGACTGCATCTTAGTTAGAGCATTTTTAATTTCAGCCTGATTAGATTTTATTTCTACACCAAGAGATTCTCTAGCAAGGCTGTCATTCAGAATAGCAGGAGAGATAGAGCTTCCAGGACAAACAGAAACTAAAAGAATTTGTGATCACTAAACCAGCCCTGTAAGAAATATTAAAGAAGGTCCTGTAAGTGAAGAAGGAGCCCAAAAAGTAGCATACACCATAAAGAAATAGATACAATCTACAGAAGCAGGGACTTTACAGGTAATACAATGACACTAAGTTCATATCTTTCAATAGTTACTCTGAATATAAATGAGCTAAATGCTCTAATCAAAAGACACAGGATATCAGATCGGATAAAAAAAGCAAGACCCATCCATATGCTATCTACAAGGGACTCATTTTAGACCTAAGACATCGCCAGATTGAAAATTAGGGGAACCAAAAAAAAAGTGAGGGGAACCATTCATCATGCTAATGTACATCAGAAGAAAGTTGGGGTAGCAATTTTCATGTTAGACAAATTAGATTTTCAACCAAAGACTAGCAAAGGATTAAGAGGTACAGTATATCATACATCCAACAAGAAGATTAAGCAATTATAGATATTTATGCCCCTAACTCAGGAGCAGTCAATTGTATCAACTAATTAAAACCAAATTAAAGAAACACATTACAATAATACAATAATAGCAGGGGATTTCAACACCCTATTCACAACAATTCTCCAGAATAGATCATATACTGAATCACAATCAAGTCTCAATCAAGTCTCAATTGATACCAAAGATTGGGATTATTCCCTGCATATTTTCAGACCACTTTGAAACTTGAACTCAATAACAAGAGGAAATTTGGAAGGAACTCAAACACTTGGAGGTTAAAAAAGCATCCTACTAAAGAATGAATGAGTCAACCAGGAAATTAAAGAAGAATTTTTAAAATTCATAGAAACAAATGAAAAAGAAAACACAATTGTTCAAAACCCTTGGGATACAGCAAAGGCAGTCCTAAGAGGAAAATACATAGTATTACAAGCCTTTCTCAAAAATTAGAAAAATCTCAAATACACAAGCTAAATTTACACCTGAAAGATCTGGAGAAAGAACAGCAAATAAAGCCCAAGTCAAGCAAGAGTAGAAAAATAATAAAGATTAGAGAAAAATCAATGAAATAGAAATCAGAAGAACAGTAGAACAGATCAGTGAAACTAGAAGCTGGTTCTTTGAAAGAATTAATAAGATCAATTAACCCCTAGCCTGACTTATCAAAAAGAAAAGATAAAGGACTTAAATTAATAAAAACATGAATGAAGGGGAGAGTTCACAACCAACACCAAGGAAACAAACAATTTTAAGAACATACTATGAGCAACTATAAGCCAACAAATTAGGTAACCTGGAAGAAATGGATGAATTTCTGGAAACTTATAAACTACCAAAACTGAAACAGGAAGAAATAGAAAACCTGAAGAGACCCATAACCAGCAAGGAAATTGAAGCAGTGATCAAAAATCTCCCAACAAAGAAGGGTCTAGGGCCAGATGTCTTCCCAAGAGAATGCTACCAAACATTTAAAGAAGAACTAATATCTATTCTTCTGAAGCTGTTGCAAAATATAGGAGAAAAGGAAGGAAATTTTCCAAATTTGTTCTATGAGGGCAGCATTACCTTGACCCCAAAACCAAAGATCCCACCAGAAAGCAGAATTACAGCCAATATCCCTGATGAACATGGATGGCAAAATTCTCCCCAAGATACTAACCAATAGAATCCAACAATACATTAAAAGGATTATTTACCACAACCAAGTGGAATTTATTTCTGGGCTGCATGGGTGATTCAACATTCTCAAATCAACCACCGTTATGCATCACATTAATAATAGAAAGGACAAGAATAATACAATCCTCTCAATGGATATGGGAAAAACATTTCAAAAAATACAGCATCCTTTCTTGATTAAAACTCTCCACAGTGTAGGCATAGAGGAAACATACCTCAATACCATAAAAGCCATCTATGAAAAGCCCACAGTGAATATCATTCTCAATTAGGACGTATTGAGAGCTTTTCCCCTAAGGTCAGGAACACAACAGGGATGCCCACTCTTACCACTGTGGTTCAATATAGTACTAGAAATCCTAGCCTCAACAATCAGACAACAAAAAGAAATAAAAGGCATTCATATAGAAGTCAAAGTCTCATTCTTCACAGATGACATGATACTATATATGGAAAACCCAAAAGAATCCAGGTCTTTAGGATTTGAAATGGAAATTGAACTTCTACTCTGATAAGCCTCCCAAAATTTTTAGAACTCATACAAGAATTTAGCAACATGGAAGAATATGAAAACAATTGCACAGAAATAAATTGCATTTCTATACACGAAATGAGACAAAAGAAAGAAAGTCCTATAATATTTAGTTTAGAGAGCTCATTAGAACTAGGCATTTCTCCAAAGAGATACAACTGGCCAACAGACACATGAAAAAATGCTCAACATCACTCAGCATCAGGGAAATACAAATCAAAACCACAGTGGGATACCACTTCACACCAGTCAGAATGGCTAAAATTGGCAAGTCAGGAAACAACAAATGTTGGCGAGGATGTGGAGAAAGGAGAACCCTCTTACACCGTTGGTGGGAATGCAAACTGGTGTAGCCGCTTGGAAAACAGTATGGAGGTTCCTTAAGAAGTTAAAAATAGAGTTACCCTATGACCCGGCAATTGCATTACTGGTATTTACCCCCAAAATACAAATGTAGTGATCTGAAGGGGTGCCTGCACCCCAATGTTCATAACAGCAATGTCCACAATAGCCTAACTATGGAAGGATGACAGATGAATGGATAAAGAAGATGTGGTATATATACACAGTGGAATATTAACCATCAGAAAGAATGAACACTTAGCACTTACATTGACATGGATGAAACTGGAGTGTATTATGCTGAACAAAATAAGCCAATCACAGAAAGACAATTATATGGTTTCACTCATATGTGGATATAAGAAACAGTGCAAAGGATCATAGGGGAAGGGAGGGAAAACTGAATGAGAAGTCATCAGAGAGGGGAAAAAAACCATGAGAGACTCTTAACTATAGGAAACAAACTGGTAGTTGATGCAGGGGAGGTGGGTGCAGGGATGGGGTAATTAGGTGATGGGAATTAAGGGGGGGCATGTGATGTGATGAACACCGGATGTTATATGCAACTGATGAATTATTGAACACTACATCTGAGACCACTGATATCCTATATATTGGCTAATTGAATTTAAATAAATTTTTAAAAAGACAAAAGAAAAAGAAATCATATATGGATTACTAATGAAGGATAAAGAAAAGCAGAGATTGGCATGTATAAAAATATAGGGGCAGATAACAATCTGCAATTTTAGTCAGGCTTTGAAGTGTATCAGTTATGGAGGAGGTTTTTAGGATTTGAAATGGAAATTGAACTTCTACTCTGATAAGCCTGTATTTGAGATGGATTTTATGCCCTCAATTTCTGAAATTAATTATTCCATGTTTTGCCACCAAAAGGTTCTGAAGCTAGTGTTTAAAGCTGAAAATATTATAAAGGTTATTATAATTAAAATGCTAAAAATCAACATGCACCTTCTTTTTAAAAACGTTTTCTGAACAGAGAAGCACTTTCTTCAGTCCTCGCCTTGATAAATAAATTTGCTTTTTGAAAAATATTGATTTAACATCTGTAAATTGAACAAATATCTGTGAATTTAGTTGGAGATGGAATTATCCACTTGGGAGATGACAGAACACAGAAAATGTTTAATTATAAAAGGAATGTCATCAAATGTAAATAATGTAATATACTTGGTAATAAGAAATTCAATTTAGGGTTTGGAATGTACAAAATTTAAAGAGGCAGCCATTTCTTCCCATAAAAGCAAAACAACAGGCTCAAGAGCCTTCTAAGTAAGAAGCTAAGTAAGCCCAGGTATTTTACTAAGAATGAGGGCCTCTCCTTTTGTCAGGAGACAGAAGAATAAGGAGTTAGAGCATTACTGGTAACATGCAGCATGACACAAAGGAAGGGTAGACATGTGATTTATCATATGTTCTGCTCAGGGTATATAAGCATCCCTCTACACATGCTGACATTCACACTCAGGATCTTGCCTTGAACTACAAATCAAACTCAACACCCTTGACACCACGAGCTACTACAGCAGCTACTATGGAGGCCTGGGCTCCGGCTGTGGTTGGGGAGGCTACAGATATGGCTGCTGCCGTCCATTGTGCCATGGAAGATATGGATTCTCTGGCTTCTAGTGAAATCCTGCCCCAGGATCCTAACATCTGAAGCTATAGGACTATCCGAATTTGACTAAAATAACCAAACCAAACAATCAGGGCCAAGCCAAGATTAAAAACATTTGGCATCTAAGACTTTTTAGGAATATTTATCATTTTATAATGTTTTTTTTATTCATGTCTCCTTTATTTGTACTTTTATAAGTGTGGGATTTCTCTATTCTTTTTGCAATAAACTAATTAAGTTAAAACAGCATACATGGCTTTCATTTCTTTATGAAACTCAAAATATTGAAGTGATTATTTGTAACTGCACCAACTGACAATGATGAAAATAAATTACTCCATGGAAAGCCAAAGTCATAGGACAGATATATACACACACCCATATGGCTAGAGAGATACATGTGAAACCATACACTTAGTTGAAATGGAGATTTTTTTTTCCTCTGAACACTAGACCAAATCTTATTCAATGCTTTATTTAGACAACTTTGGTACATGAATTTAGTACTGAGCTATTAACTTTGCATATGTTCATACCTGAAGTGAGGCCAACATAAAGAATGAGTATTTTTCTGTTTTGTTCAAAATTTATTTTTAGTTAGACCTTTCAGTAATAAGAAAAAGTAGTGATAGAATAAAATGTATCTCTAAATATACAGTGAAAATAAACATTTTTTGTGTGTGTGTGTGAAAGTCTACTATATTTTCCTCATGGTCCTCCATGGTGGGACATGACATTGTTCTTCGATATTGTCAGCACACTGAAATATTTTGCAAATCATCTTGGAAATTTAAAAATCACCATCATTTAACTTGTGAAGTAATCTATATTAAGGCTATGGCTTACCTGAAGCTTTATAAAATTATAACAATTGTCTTGTAATGCTGACCTTCACAGAGTGAACATTACCTTCTTAGTAATTCAAATAAGTATTTCCCTACAGAATAAAATATCATCATTTCTTCCCCCTTGCCAATTTTATATATTTAGGTACTAAAACAAAAGTGAATATCTTTTGTTTGAGTTAACCAAATTCAATAAAATCAATAGAATTATGAAGCTGGCAGGAGTTCTGTAAAGCTTACTGTAATGTCATCTTGGATGGGAAAAGACTCCAAAAAGTGAAGTGAGTTGCTAAGGATCAAGAATGGCATGATAAATAGAGCCTAAGACTGGAACCGTTTTTATTTTTAAGATTTTATTTATTTATTCATGAGACACACACACACACACACACACACACACACAGAGATAGGCAGAGACACAGGCAGAGGGAGAAGCAGGCTCCATGCAGGGAGCCCAACGTGGGACTTGATCCCAGGTCTCCAGGATGACACCCTGGGCTGAAGGCAGCACTAAACCGCTGAGCTACCAGGGCTGCCCCAGAACAGGTTTTACTGAACACCAGGCAGTCTATTTCACCACGCCTACTATCACACTGATTGCATACTTTCCTTCTTGAGCGCACTCAAATAAAGCATCTTGCTCTGGTCATGCATCTTTGAAGAGCTTAATTATCACAGCTGATTGACCACATCCATTATTTTGATTTGTAAATAGTCTGACATAGAATCTTTAACTACTGATTTTTAATTCAGCTATATCTGAGTAAAAGTAACTAGTAAAAGGCCTAAACCCAAATTCTACTTTAAAAACTTATTATTATGCATTTGAAAATCTCAGTTTACTGAATGCATGGATGAATTTGCTCAGCCAGATTGTATCCTTTCAGTCAATTAGGAGAAGTGTTACAGCTTCACTGTGAATAGATCAAGGTAAATATATTTTAGTGTCACTATTAGAGGACTCTACTCTTTAGTTTCAATGAGTAAAACATAATGTCTTATAAAACTAGTTTACTTCCTAACTGGAAAATAGCATCATAGTCTAAAGAAAGACTGTATATATTTAAAGAAAAACAATAATCAGTATAACTAATTAGAGGAATTAGCACTCTTAGTATAATGCAGTTTTAGCATATTAATATATTTCTTATTGTTAGACTGTATTGATTCATGTTGGAATTAAGAGAAGAGCTCCAGAACACATTTCGTTCCAGGGAAAGCTATCACCTAATTCAGAGAAAATCCATCATAACCTCATCAGCTGCGCAACTGAGAGATCTGTCAGAGTTAAATAGGCAGAGTGTGACATCATTAAACCTGTTTGATTTATTTGTGTTTTTATGGCTTCCTGTTGATTTAATGAGAATGAAATATTCAAATTAACAACTGTCTTTGAATTTAGGGTGAACAATAAAAATGGAACAAACTCTGAAGAAAGCAGACAAAGAAATTAAAGAATAAGATGTGAGGAAGCCAAGAATTTCTTAATTAAGATAAGAAAAAGACTTAAATATAAAATTTTTTAAATTAATAAATCAGACCCATCCATTCTATTAAGAAGTTCTGTTCATATATAGACACCATTTTAATGTGAAAAATAAGGCATATACAGGAAGAAAATATTTACAGAACATAGAAATGACAAAATACCAGTATTCAAGTAAATAAAGAGCTCCTACAGGTCAATATTAAAATACTAAAAACTGAACTAAAAGTGAACAAAATACTTGAACAGACACTTCCAAAAGGAGAATACCTAAGTGATCAATAGGCATGTATAATGGAACTCGATATCATTACTTGTCAGGTAAAAAACAAATTAAAGGAATACTCTGATATCACATGCCCACAAGAATGATCAAATTAAATAGTTCAGAAAGTGTCAAATACTGTCAAAGTCATAGCCAACTGAAACTCTTACATTGCTGATGGGATTGAGAATCTAACAATCACTTTGGAAAATTATTATTTTTTAAAGATTTATTTATTTGACAGAGAGACAGAGACAGAGAGAGAGAGAGAAAGAGAGAGTTAGAGAGAGAGAATCTTCAAACAGACTCCCTGCTGAGCATGGAGTTCTATGATCCAGCCAGGCTCCATCTCATGACCCATGAGACCATGATCCATGAGATCATGACTTGAGCCAAAACAAAGAGCTGGCCACTCAACAGACTGAACCACACAGGCGCCATCCATTTGGAAAATTATTGGTAAGGTCTACTGAAGCTGTTGTCAAAATTTAGAAATATAGTTATTTCTAGAGACTGATACTGACCAAAAAGGAACAATAGAGACATTTTAGGCATTAAGGTATCTTGGTAGAAGTAGTATATGCATATTTGCAAGAATTCATCAAATTATATGCCTAAATTTATAAATAATATAGAATTCATTATTATGCTTGAAAAAAGAACCAGTGCAAATGATATGGTGGTTACACAATCTTCTAAAGTCAGAAAGCCATTTCAGCTTATTCCTCTTTTAAATCCTTACTGTTTAGATGCAGCCAGAGTTGTTACCCATACCTGTGAGAAACATGTTGTTTACTTTACAGACCTTAGAATTCATTCATCACTTCAACACTTATTTTTTGTGTTTCTATTACATGATAGATATTAAAGAAAAGTAATTAAATCCAGTTGGAGAATTGCATCACTTGAAAATTATGTATAAAATGAAGAAAACATGAACACTACATCTGAGGCCATATAAAATTCTCAAGAACTTAAAGACTCAAAATTGAGGGCACCACTG
Organism: Vulpes vulpes; assembly: GCF_048418805.1. Taxonomy (NCBI): domain Eukaryota; kingdom Metazoa; phylum Chordata; class Mammalia; order Carnivora; family Canidae; genus Vulpes; species Vulpes vulpes. Next base: position 14,072,782 of record NC_132794.1, read on the forward strand.
GAAAGACTTAATGGTTTGGGTCAGCTTTGACAGTAAGTGACTAACTTCTGAGAGTCAGCTGAGTGACTTTTACCCTCAAAATTTTTATCTACCCTTTATCTTTTAGCAATATATCTACATTTTGGAGGTTCTGAAGGCATTTCCAATGTATAATGGAATCTTACTGAATTTGGCAGAGACTTTGGATTTGGATTATCTTTTTAACACTGGGAATTTAACAACATATGTTTGTTATCTTAGTAGAGAGTAGTATGGTATTGCTTGAGAAGCAAAGAAAAAAAAGAGCACAGAACAGGCAAAGGGAATACAAACAGAAAATTTAAAGTAAAGGTACAAGAGGAAGGAAGAAAAAGGATTGACTATAGACTGATGGAAATTAATGGATGGCAAAGAGAAATTTTACATACTTTAGAATTTTATATAGCTTCTAGCTTAATGTTAATGAGGGACAGAAGCTCGATGATAACCTAAAAGAAGTTGGTTTTTTTTTTTTTTTTAAGAAGTTGTAACATACCTACTAGGATGGCTAAAATTCGAAACACTGACAATGACAAACACTGACATGGTTGCTGTGAAGCAACAGCAACTCTCATTTATTGCTGATCAAGTGCAAAATGGTACAGCTGCATTGGAAGACAGTCTGGCAGTTCTGTACAAAGCTAAACATAGTCTTACACATAGGATCCAGCAATAACTCTCCCTGGTTTACCCAAATAAGTTGAAAAGTTATGTCCACACAAAGACTTGAACACAAACATTTATAGAAGTTTTAATTTTTATTGTCCAAACTTGGAAGCAATCAGATTCCTTCAATGAGGGAATTGAAAAGCAAACTGTGACAACGGAATATTATCTAGTGATCAAAAGAAATCAAGCTGCAAAGGCTGTGGAGAAATCATGAAATTTATTGCTAAGTGAAAAAAGTCAATGTGGAAAAACTACATACTGTATAATTCCAACTTTGACATTCTGGCAAAGGAAAACTATGAAGACAAACTGATTAGTGGTTGCAAGAGTTTGGGGGAAGGGAAGAAAGAATGAGTGGAACACAAGGGAGTTTAATGGTGGTTTAATGGTAGTTACATGACATTATACATTTATTTAAAAACCCACAGAATAGTACAACACAAAGAGTTAATCCTAATCTAAACTGTAAACTTCAATTAATAATAACATGTCAATATTAGTTCATTAATTGTAATTAATATACCACACTAATTCAAGATGTTTAATAATAGGGGAAGGTGTGTGTGTGCATGTGTGTGTGTGCGTAAGGTATAGAAACTCTGTACTTGTTGCTCAATTTTTCTGTAAAGTTAATACTGTAGTGAAAATAGTCAATTAAAAAAAAGGAGACTGTATAAGATGTTAGATAGAGGAGTGAATAAATGAGAGGAAATAGTGAATGTATATAAAAATAGAGAGGAGATATAATCTGCATTTGGGGAAGCAACTTGGATAGATCTCTTCCCGTGAAGGTTAGGATTTGGGAGGATAGCTTTTAATCAGCTTTTAAAGCTACTCTGAAATAAATTATTGATTACTGTGATTTACCTTCAGTTTCTGAACAATTTTATCCCATATTTTTCAAAGCCCAGGGAAGTATACAACACAAAGAATGAAATGTCAACTATGGATTTTAGTTAATAATTATATATATATTGATATTGCTTCGTCAATTATAACAAGCAAAAATATTTTTTATTTTTCAAGATAGTAGGAAAAATGAAAAGAATGTCAGTTATGGGGTCAATGTTCTAAAATCAAAGAAAACATAAATTATCTATTCATTTATTTATTTACTATAATTCCTTAATAGTATTACAACAGTCAAGCTGTTTCTTCCTGACTCTCAAATGTTTCCATGTCCTTATCTCTGAATGAGGTAAATAACTCACTTTTTAGATGAAGAATAAGATGCTAAAAGGATATGATAGATGGTAGAGCTTTGACTTAGACCCATTTCTTTTATTGAATTTGTAAATGAAGCACAGGAATCTAAAAAACAGGGATGAAGAAATATTTCATTGAGAAACACAACGCCATCAGATGTGATTGGCATGCGTAACTATGAAGAATTCTTTTTGAGGTCTGATATGTCCAGCCTTTGAAGATGTTGCATTCCTTCTTATAAAGTGGTGCAATAACTTTTAGAGGCCATCCTAACTAGGCTCTAAAGCAATCTCAAACATTTTAATGAGTGTAAGGCCCTCCCTGTGTCAGGGGACAATGAATGAATGAGTTGTGTCAAGTAGATAATTAAAAAATGACGCAAAAGGAGGGTATACACGTAATTTATTACATGCTCTAACCAAGGTATATAAGCATCTCTTTACACATGCTGTCATTCACACTCAGGATCTTGCTTTGAATACAACAAGCCGGACTCAACACCCTCGACACCATGAGGTACTACGGCAACTACTATGGTGGCCTGGGCTACGGCTGTGGCTGGAGACGTAGCAGCTTCAGCAGGCTGGGCTATGGCAGTGGCTGGGAATGTGGCAGCTACCCTGGACTGGGCTGGGGCTGGGCCTGGGGAGACTATGGATATGGCTGCGGTCACCCACTGTGCTATGGCAGATATGGATTCTCCAGCTCCTACTGAAATCCTGCCCTGGAAGACCAACATCTGAGGCCATAAGGGGATTAACTCAAATTAACCAAAACTGGAACCAAACATCAGCCGGGACCAAGCCAAGATCAGAAGTATTCAGCATCTCAGATTCTAGGAATATTTATCATCTTCTATTTGCCTGCTTCATGTCTTCTGATATCCCCTATTTGCCCTTTTATAACTGTGGGATTTCTCAGTTCCCTTTGCAATAAATTAATTATAATTTAAAATAGAACATATGGCTTATATTATTTATTTATTTATTTATTTATTTATTTATTTATTTATTTATTTAACTGGATTCTGACTTTTCCTTTCACAGTGTATTTCCCTTGCATCCTTTCAAAGAAATGGTCTGGAAGTTCTGGTTACAATGATCATAGCAATATAAATACAGTTTGTATGAGGATTAATCTGCTTCCGCATTAACCATCTAATTTTATTTAGAGATGTTAGTTTTGATTTAGAAACTTGAATCTATAAAAAAAAAAAAAGATAAAATGACCAAAAGTACATGAACAGATGCACAATATCATCAGTCTTTAGGGAAGTACAAATAAAAACTACAAGGAAATGTGACTTCACACCCACCAGGAATATTACAAAAAAAAAAAAAACTTAAGTGGAAAATAAAAAGTAGTGGTGAAATGAGAAAAAAAAAAAAAGAACCTTGAATCTATTAATTGCTAGTTTAGCTGGATCTGAATAAAACAACTAGCAAACAATGCTAAGTTCAAATGCTATTTAAAATATTTAAAATGGATTTTGAAGACTCAAACTTGTTTACTAAACATGAAAACCAATTTATTCAGCCAGATAGTAAGTCAATCTAGTAATAGGATATTAACTTTACCCTTTTAGTCAATCTAGTAATAGGATATTAACTTTACACTGACTAGATCAGTGAAAGTAATCGCTTTATGGCTTCACTAGATGACTATACTACTTAGCTTGAGCGAGTACAATAATAGTGATTCTATTTTCTCAATGGTTAATAGCATTTCTCCAGAATTTGGAGAAAGGCCTCCAAAATTTGAAGAAGAATAATCAGTACCACCACTGGGAACAGATGTTTGATATTCCTAGCATAATATTATATTATTAGAATTTGAAATGATTGTTTTTATGGATTTCTGCTGAATTTAGAGAAATGCTCCAGCACATCTTTATTTCTAGGGAAAAGCTATCACTTTATGTTAGGGAGAACACATCACAGCAGGTTTACCAACCCCAAAACCGATGCCTGAGTAAACCGATTTTATCTGAGTAAAATAGGCAGAGTGACATATTGAATGAAATCTGTTTGGTTTATTTGTAATTTTATGACTTCAGCTTGACTGAGAATGAAATATTTAAATTATTGACATTTTTATTTTTAGAATGAATAATGAAAATGAAACAAATTCCATAAAAATGAGACAAGAAAAATTAAATAACAATGTGTGAGCTAGTAAAAAATTAATTAGAGCCAAAAATTTAATATAAAAGAAAAAAGATGAATAAATTAGATGTCATTATATTACAACATTATGTTCATATATAGACAAAATTTAAAGTGAAAAAATACCAAGCCACATGCTAGCTAAAAATTATTTTAATACATAAATCTGATAAAATGCCATACCCCCAAATGCAAAGAGTTCCTGCTAATCAGTTATAAAATACTGATTAATAGTAAACAAACCCAGTTAAAAATGGACAAAATATTTTAACAGGCATTTCAAAACAGAGGATATTTAAATGTCTTATAACATATTTAAAATTCCCAATGTCATTATTTATCAAGTAAAACCAAATTAAAACAATATTCAGATATCACAATGTACCCTAAAGATGAGCAGATTAGGACTGTGGGTAAGGATGCCAGTGTGGGTAAGGATGTGGAACAACTAGAACTCTCATAGACTGCTGGTGGTACTGTAAATTTAGCAACTGTATTGGAAAATTATTTAGTAGAATCTACTGAAGCTAACTATATATAGTATAAATTAGCAAGGTGTGTCCTATGTATGCCCAAAGTAAAGGAATGCCCAAGTCTACAAAAAAGATCTCTAGTAAATGGTATATGGCAGTTTTATTCATATTAGGAAAAAAAAAGAAGAAAGAATAAAATAGAGAAAGAAGAAAGAAGAAAGAAAGAGAGAAAGAAAGAAAAAGAAAGAAAGAGGGAGGGAGGGAAGAGAGAAAGGGAGGAAGGAAGAAAGGAAGAAAGGAAACTACTCAAATATAGATTTACCAGAGCAAAACAGTACAACAAAAGCAAATGAAATAATGGCTTATATGTTTCTTAAAAGCAAGAAAACTATTTCAGTCAACTCCCTCAGATGCATTTACAAAGATATCCATGTCTAAGGACGACCTGATCTTTACTTGTAAGAAACTTAGAGCGCATTTACCCATTCAGCTCTTCCTTATTGATTTTCTACTGCATGCTAGTAGTTGTTTAACAGTCAACAAGTTCATCTGGGAAAATACATCATTTGATAATTGCTTATAAGCTTAACAAAAACTGAACAGTATGATTGAAGCCATGAAAGTTTAAAGAGAATTTCGATGCTCTGTTCAAGTTAAGAGCATATCTGGTGGGGCTCAACCAGGATTCGGGTCAGGCTTGGGTATAGGTAATTAACTTCTTGGAGTAAGCAGGATATTTTACCTTCAATTCATTTTTTTCTCCACCCTGTCTTTTTATTTTATACCTACATGTTTGGAATTCTGAAGACATTTTCAATGTTAACAGCCTTTACTTAATTTTACAGGGTATTAGGCAATTTTTTCTCAGCATCTAAGATCTTAATAAGCATTTCATATCTTAGCAGACACTAGTTAGCAATTTTCTGAACAGAAAAAAACACACACACCATAGGTAAAGAGATATAATGAACAATGTGTGTTACATGCAATTGATGAATAACTGAACTCAACATCCAAAACTTTTAATTGACTATAAGTTAATTAATTGGATTTAAATAAAAAAAGATAAAAGAACAATAGGCAAAGAGAATACAAAGGCAAAAATATTATGGTAAGAGTGAAGATATATATGGAAGAATTTAAGTATTTCACCTATTTCCCAGACCCTAAGAGGATTGAGAGAAACTGAGGCAAAGTGGTATTTGAAAATTGATTAAATAAGAGGGTAGATAATGGATTAGGGGAAAGGGAGGAAAAGGTGTCTACATGACAGGAGGCAGATGTAATCTATATTTGGGTAGATGATATGACAGAAAGAGAGTCAGGATGTGGAAAAAAGAATTTTGAAAGTTTTTAATGCTGCTTATGAAATAGATTTTTGATTATTCTGATTTGCCTTTAATATTTGAACAGAATTATTTCATGTTGCTAATCCAAATGCTCATTTTCCAAACTGGTATGCAAAATCATAAAAGAGAATATTTTTATGAGGGTCTGTATTACAAAATAGTAGAAAAAAGATAGGTCTATTTCAACTTTTTTCTTTCTGAAGTTCCATACTGATATTCACAGTAGGTGAGCTGATGCCCCCAAACTTTCAAATGTTTCTTTAGCTTTGAAAAGGATTTTACCATGAGGTATTAGATGCCTTTGAAAGGATATAGTAAATTTTAGAGCCTTGAACTTAACCAATTTCTTTCATTTAATCTTAAGTGAAGAATAACAGTTCAAGATAAGCCAGAGATGATGCAATATTTAATTTTAAAACACAACACTGGCAAATGTGTTATGTAATATGCCTAGTTATGAGGAATTTTATTTAGTCTGGGATGTCCAGAGTTTGAAAATACACCAATTCTTTCTCATTAAAAGGATGCTGTATGTTTAAGGGACACCATGACTAGGCAACAATGCAAACTTGCAAGCTCAAACACTTTAATGAATTTGAGGGCCTCTTCATATGTCAGGATTGTGTCAGACAGGAGTAACACACAGAATCACACTAAAATAGGTGGTATGTATTTTAGCACATGATCTGTTCAGGGTATGTAAGCATCACTCTACACACATGCTACCATTGATACTCAAGATCTTGCTTTGAACAAAGAAACAACTCACCACTTCTGACACTGTGAGCCATTACTACTACTTATGGAGGCCTAGGCTATGACTGTGGAGGCTTTGGTAGCCTGGATTGTGCCTATGGATGGAGATGAGGCAGTTTCCCCACACGGGACTATGGCTGTAGCTAGAGAGGGTCACAGATATGGCTGCTGCCACCCATTGTGTTATGAATGATATGGAATTTCTGGCTTCTACTAAACTACTAGGCCAGTAACCCAACATCTAAAATTATAAGAGACTTCCCAAAAATGAGCTCAGTAATCAGAGCATGCAATATCATGCTGGGATTATTTCCACAAAAGAATTTACCTTTTCAGAATTTTGGATTTTTCAATATATGCCTACATCTTCATCATAACTTTAGAATACTCTTCTTTTGCTTTTATGACTGATTAGATTATCTGTTCACCATCTAATAAAATGTAACAAAATATGGTTTTCGTTTTGTTCGTAGAACTCAATTATGTGGAAATGATGAACTGTTTTTATTTATTTATTTATTTATTTATTTATTTATTTATTTATTGAAATTATTTATTTATTCATGAGAGACACAGAGAGAAGGGCAGAGATATAGGCAGAGGAAGAAGTAGGCTCCCTGTGGGAAGCCTAATGTGGGACTTGATACCAGGATCCTGGGATCACAATCTGAGTGGAAGGCAGATGCTCTACCACTGAGCCACTCAGGTATCCCCACTGTTTTTATTTTTAGTCCTATAGAATACATCCATAGACTTTGGAACTATTACCTGATTAAGTGAGAAGTGATGTAGCCACACAATGGTATTTTATCTGCTCTGTACATAAAGACTCTACAAAACCCCAGATAAGATTGACTTAAAGGACAGTTCTACTCAATTGTCAATGAGGGAAGCAATCTCCCTGGCTTAGAATCATTTTTTTTTTTTCATATAGCTCACAAATATACATACAACTACATGTAAGAACTAATAATTTTAGACTGAAATGAGAAAAAATGTTTCTACTGGTTAGTAATTTAATATTTTTTAATCTCTTGTTTTTATTTAAGATTTAGATTTAAGTCAACAACAAAAAGCATTGGCAATTTAATATATCTACATATTTATTTATCAAAAATATATGTCTGATATAAGTCAAATCACCTTTTTCAATTCACTACAATGCATAATAAATCTTTTCATTTATTCAAAATTTATTTAGCTTTTTTATTTTAAGCATAATAAAATGATGACAGATCAAACTATATAATTAAGTTAATTATGAAAGTAAATCACCTTTCCAAGAATTTTTGAATTTGAATAATCTCATCCTGTGTATCATACTCCTCTGCACGTTATTTCATTTGATGTTTTTGCATCAAACAGCTGACCTATAAGTCAATAATGAATTAGGGTAAATTTTTTCTTCTGAGATCATTTAACTCAAAACTTCGTAACTAAAGTTTTTTAGTTAGCTCTCTGATATACTTATTGCTTTTTCATGACTAGGCATGGCATTCTTCTTTGCTACCAATCTCTTATTGAAGAATTTTTTCAGTCAGACAAGGGAAAAAAACAACCAGACATAATTTTGACCTAATTTATTTTTTTAGCTTCAACTGATGCTAAACACAGCTGAATCCACAGAGCCTTCTTATAGATTTGAATTTTCCCTGATAAAAATGAGTAGGAGGGGACATTTTATTGATGAAATAAGAAAAAGATATAAGGAAATACCAATTTTTTTTCCCATAAAATCAAGTGATATATTCAGGTAACAGGATAAAATTAAGATATTTTGTTTAAATTTGTCAAAATTGGGCAAATATGTTTGATTCAATCCAATAGTAGTGTCATAAACTTGCCAAAACCAGACATTACATAACAGCATGGCTAGGCATCTTATCTTGTGGGTAAAAAAAGACAGACACACACACACACACATACACACACCCCTCAGAAAAGTAATTGGCTTCTGTAGAGTTATATAGGCTCTAGCAACAAAATCAGAACTAAGGCCAAAGTCTTCTGAATCTAGGTGCCAAAATGTAGCCTCCTTTGCCCTGTATTTTCTCCCTTCATATAAGCACAATATTTTGAAAGTTCTGCTGAGCTTGCATGAACATAGATGCCTTTATGAGGATGTGAAGGATTACATTTCTTAGAATAACCATTTCTATAACATTTTGTTTTTATGATATAGAGAATTAAAACCTATACATTATCACATATTATTACATTCTATTTTATGATTTAATTAATTTTTGTCTGAGTAAAGGAAAACTATTTTGAATTTATAACAGAAGTGCCCTTAACTTCCAAATAAGTGCTATTATTTGGGCAATGGAAGAATATATTTCCATCATTTTATACATCAATAGAGGATCTGAGTTTCACATGAAGTCACTGTCTTCTTGTAGAAAGTTCCCGGAAAGGAAATGACAAATAATTGTCTAAGTCTTTGAGTCCACTGAATTAAGAGAAAAACAACAAATGAAAACTCTCAAAAGACATATACATTTTTCAGTTTTCAAAGATAATTGTATCCAAAGGATATTACTATTTTTCTATTTTTTAACTCAGGAAAAAAAATATTTAGTTCATATATTTCACAGTATTATTTCACAACTTTTTTGATTTGTTTTTAATTATATACCACTTTTCTTCTTTGAAAATACATAAATAAAAAAAGAAAATTCATAAATAAGGGTATGTTTAATTATTGAGGTTATAAAAAATTTGTGAAATATATTGGTTTTTATCTCATATGGACATAGTTATTTTATCAGAAATAAGAACAGAAACTAGTCATCACAAACAATCTAGCAGATTTACTTAATTATTCATAATATTCTTAAATTTGTTATATTTATTTGTTATTGTTTTGCTTCAAAATGATTCTTTGAGAATTAAATTTTTTTTCCAAGTTTTTTTTCACAATGAAAAGTACAAGTGGAATAAATTTTGATAAGAAGGTAAAAGGATTTAACAGTCAAGGCAAATACTGGGTTAAATATTCCTTTAAAACTTGAAAGCCATTATGCCCATCACTCAGTAATCCATATTCCATCTTATTTTTTTTAAGATTTTATTTATTTATTCATGAGAGACACAGAGAGAGAGGCAGAGAGAGAAGCAGACTCCATGCAGGGACCCCAATGTGGGACTCGATCCCAGGACTCAAGGATCACGCCCTGGGCTGAAGACAGGTGCTAAACCACTGAGTGACCCAGGGGTCCCCCTCCATATTTCATCTTAAAGGATTACCACAAGTTATGGAAGGTAAAATTCATTCTTTCATTGATTCAACAAATATTTTTTAGTTGTAAAAACAATGAACAAATCCAGTTGGGAGAATGCATTATCAAAATTGTTACAAAAATACTAAGTCAGGAAATTATATGTACCCCATATTCATTATTTGTAATGGTCAACATATGTAAGCAACATGTGTCCATCAATAGATGAACAGATAAAGAAAGAATAATACACACACACATATGCACATAGGATGGAGTATTATTCAATCATAAAAAAGAAAGGAATCTTGTCACTTATAATAAATGAATGGACCTTGAGGGCATATTCTAAGTGAAGTAAGTCAGAGAAGATGTATACTGAATGATCTCATATATATGTAGAATCTAAAAAACAAAAACTAAAAAACAAGCTCATAGATACAGAAAAGATTGGTGGTTGCTAGAAGCAGGTGGTGGGGGTGGGATAGGAAAAATGAGTGAAGGGGGTCAAAAGGTATAAAATAACTAAGTCATAAAGATGTAATATACAGCATGGTGACTATAGCTAATACTACTGTGTTGCATATTTGAAAATCTCTAAGAGAGTAGATCTTAAAAATTCTCAACACAAGAAAAAATTATAACTGTGTATGGTGATGGATGTTATCTGGACTTATTATGGTGATAATTTTGCAATATATACAAATATTGAATTATTATATTTTACACCTGAAGCTAGTATAATATTTTATGTCAGTTTATTTCAATAAATAAAATGTTACTTATAAATTTCAAAACAAAACAATGCAATTCAACAATAACAAAACAAAATCTTCTGTGGTATGTTTAATGTCATGTAAACACTGCTAAAGACCCAAGTCTAATATATGATCATGCTCCGGTGGGGCTTAAATTTTGGGTTTGGTTTATTATCTTTACAGAGTGAGCTGAGGAACCAGTGAGTGAGCACTGGCTGTCTACCTTTATATCTTTGTTTCCTGCCTCAGCCATTTCATGACTGCACATTCATTCTTGGAGATTTTCAAGGCATCAGGATTTTAGGAGACTCTTAAAAATATTATATGATCTTAAAACTATCATATTTTATTTTTTTAAGAGTATCTTATTTTAAAACAAATTTAACCTTCATAAATAATAGCATATGAAAAAATGTTTGCTGATTGCCTAAGAGAAAATAAGGGGTTGGAACACACAGAATTGATAAAGACAATATAAGAACAAAGATATTATGATGAAATTAGGGATATAAACAGAGGAATGAAATATTAAGTGGAAAAAGTGGATAAGAGCAAAAGACCTAGCTGGTGCAAGTATGTATTGGCAACAAATGTGGAATGAGGTTTAAAGAGAGATTTGATAAGAGATATGACACATGGATTATGAAGAAAAGTAAAGAAGGATAAAAAACAGCTATAAAGCATGGAGCCAAGGTCATCTGTATTTTTAGCTAATACTTTGGGTATAGCCTGATCTGGAAAAATGAGTAATGTGTAAAGAGAGTATTTTTAAACAGCTTACAGATTGGTTATAAAAGTGACTTTGGTCTCTCAGATAGTCCCTCAGTTTCTGAAATAAATTTTACTATGTTGATTAACCAAACGAAGGTTTTACAAGCTGATGTATAAAGTCAAAATTGTTTTCTTTTGTATGTGTGTATGTGTGTGTGTGTGTATTCAACTTGAAAAATAAATTTGACATTTGGGGAATTTGATAGATTTAAGAATTTTAAATATGATTGGTATATTTTAATCTAGATGGAAGTAAGATGCAAGTATCCAGAGAATGATATGAAAATGGGAAATGAGAAAATACTTAATGAGAAAACACTATCAAATATGAATGATGCAATATGTTTAGTGATGAAGAATTCTATGTAGGGAATTTTTATTTTGTGACTTTGAAGACAGATCTCTTTTCTCATTAAAACAGAAAGAATGTAATGAGTTCAAGGGTGTTCTAACAAGGCAGCTAAGCAAGCTCAGAAATTTTAATGAGTGTGCACCTCTCCTTGTGTCAGCAAACAGATTAATGAGTTGCCTCAAGTGAATGAATAATTTGGAAAGATACAAAAGAATGGTCTCATGTTTTATCACATTTTCTGCTCATGGGATATAAGCATAGCTGTATGACATTCACACTCAGATTTTGCTCTGAACAACAAACCAACTCACCATCCCTAACACCGTGATTTACTATGGTGGCTAGTATGAAAGCCTGGGCTATGGCTGTGGGGATTCCAGGGGCCTGGGCTGTGGCTGTGGCTGGGGAGGCCATAGATATGGTTGCCACCACCCACCATGCTTAGGAGGACATAGATTCTCTAGTTCCTACTAAACTACTGCTCTAGTAACCCAAAATCTGTTACCATGAGCAGAGTTGCCACAACATTCTTTAGTCAATAGGCTGGGATCACCCTACGCTTATTTATCAAGAGAAATCTAAGAATTTCAGAGAATTTATTATTTTAAGATGTCTGCATTATGTTCTCTGGCTTCCCGAGTTTGGGCACTAACAGATAATTTATGTTGAATATCAATAAATGACCTAGTTTGAATAGAAAATACAGTTTTGAGGGGTTTAACTCAGTTATGTGTAAATACTTATGTGTAAATTTACAATTTGAAATACAGTACACACAATTATATAGTCATGTGTACATATTAATATATAAAAAGAACTCTGGTTTGAGAATTAGTAATTCAAAACAATAGAATGTTATTCTTGTTTTTAGTTATATAACTTTTAGAATTGAATTCAGCGGGAAAAATCAACTATGGAGTTTTAAATCTTCTTGCATTTAAAAATCACACTTGATTTTTACGTATTTCATATTTATCAATCTCTATTTCTTAATGGAGTTCAAATTTTTTTAAAATATTTTATTTATTTATTCATGAGAGACACAGAGAGAGAGCCAAAGACATAGGCAGAGAGAGAAGCAGGCTCCATGTAGGGAGCCCGGTGTGGGACTCGATCCCAGGACTCCAGGATCGCGCCCTGAGCGGAAGGCAGATGCTTAACTGCTGAGCCACCCAGGCATCCCTGAAATTCAAAATTTGCAACTAGTCTTCCATCTCTATTGTCTCCCTTTATTTTGTTTTATAAAAACAAGTGGTGTTGTATCTACATATTTACAGTTGCTTGACATCCACATCACTACAACTGCAATCAGAAAACTTTCCACAAATCTCATAATCCCTATTGCTAAATTTTCAGAGAAAATAAACTTTTGTTTTTCTGTGAATCTTTGAAATATATATTATCTTCTGTTTTTCATAGTCTGCTTTTCATCTATTATACACAGATGATTTTTAGTAAAATATCATCCCTTCAAAAATGGCCATTTTATTGACAGGATAGTAGTCTCCCTTTTTCTGTGGTTTCGGTTGCCTGAGGTCAGCTGTAGGTGGGAAACAAATGATTCTCCTTCAGGCATATTGTCAGAAGGTCAAAAGCAGCTTCATGCTACATCACAATGCCTACAGCACTCACCTCACATCCCCTCATCATGTAGACATTTTATTATCTCAGTAAGAGGGATGAGCATAATAAAGGTATTTTGAGAGAGAGACCACATTCACATCACTTTTATTACAGTGTATTGTTATAGTTTTCTATTATTAGTTATTACTGTTAATATTTTCTATGCCTAATTTATAAATTAAACTTTATTATAGGAATTATGCATAGGAATAAACATAGTACATATTAGAGTTCAGTTCTATCTGTGGTTTCAGGCATCCACTGAGTATCTTGGAACATATCCCCTGTGAATAAGGGGAGACTACTGTATAAGAAATAAGGAATAAAATAAGTAAAATAGCAGAATTTTCTAAATTGTTTTCCTAAGGCTGAGTGGTAGCTTCAGGTAATAGTATGAGCCTATTGATACTCTGAGTAAGCTGGGCCAATGTAATAAGAAAAAAAAAGGACAAAATGATATCATGGAATTAAATATCTGAAAGGGACAATAAAGTCTGTAATGCTGCCCCATAGTCTTGCAGGCAGGGAACCTCAGAATAAGCAATTTGAGACTAGAGTAGTCAATCACACTATGCTGCTTCTCTATCTTCTCCTGGAATGTTGTCAAATAAACCATTTTGAAAGTTCTGGTGATGCTTATAAGGAAAGCTAAATTATCACAGCTAATTTTATGGTAATTAATCCTCTTACTTAGATTAAGAGCTATATTTCTTTAACATTTTTATTGTCTGATACAGAGAACTGCACCTGTTAATTTGTAGGTTATCTGCCTTGGAATATAATTAAACAATGAGCAATCTTAAAATTCAACTTTTGGTAACAAAACAAACCAACATAAAAACCCATGATGACCTTTTCTTTCAATCAGTGCTTTTTAGCATTGTATGTAGCATCACAGTGAGCTGAGCAGGGGAAGTAGAGCCAAGTCACTTACTCTGTTGAAGGATCACACTGTGGAGTTTACCCAGTAGAACAGAATTTCTATTACCCTTTCATTTGTTTAGTGTCTCCAGGGACAGGAGCTTTGGGGCTGACAAGTAGTAATCAATACAATTATTACTGCTGTTGACATTCTTAGAATAATCAATATTATCATAATTTTGTTGTGCTTAGAATGTATGCATCTGCATCTGAGGTGAGAGGAAATGTTTGGAATACATAACAAAAGACTTCTTCACTGCTAGGGAAAATGTGAGAACATTTTTTACTCTTTCATCCATCAACATAAATAGCAACTTGGGTGAACACTTAAAAAAAATAGTGATCCACATATGCCTTTGATCCAGTGAATGGACAGAAAAATAATAACCCCTAAAGAAATTTCCAATGTAAATTTTTCATGTATGCATGGGGGAAAAACAGATTTGTTCCATATTTTTCAAATTCTTTCTTCTATTTTTAACAAAGAATGTACATTTATAAGTGATGCACACCAAAGTCATGTGTTTTCCTCTTTGAAAACACACTTAGCATTTATTGTTAATGAAGTTTTTCATTTGTGTCCCATATTGTTTCCATCTATAAAGTAGAGATAGTATGACATTAAAAAAATAATTAAAAGACTTTAATCATAGTTACATGCTCTGACAGAGCTACACAAAGAGACTGTGGAATCTTTAATGGTATGCAATTTATTCATACTTCTAAATGATTCATGAAAATGAAAATATTCATTCTATCAATTGGCTGATTTCTGAAATGAGGAATAAAAATGGAATGCAGTTGTATTAGAATAACTTCGAGATTACAGGCTAATATTGGGGTTAGTGCTACTCTGAAACCAGAAAGCCTGTTGGAACCCATGTCAGCCATAAAGCATTTCCTAGTACATCAGATTAATTGCTTAGGTTATGATATGCATGATCTTTATGTTAATATCACTGAAAGTCATATAACTCTTTCAAAAAATATTGAGTGCCAACCAAATGCTAGGTTTTGTTTAGATACTACATCAGGTCAGTGAACAAACTCATCCAAAAACCGTGTCGTATTACTTATAAATCTCCACAAAAGCTTAGCAAAATAGTTATTATCATAGAAAACAAGTTTGTTGAGTCCCAAGTGTCAAGGTATGAGCATATTTGCATAGGGCTTTAGGTATCACTTAACTAACTCTCTGGGCTGTGGTGAGGAACTTTGTGAATATCAGGCCAACTGTTTCCAAAGAGTATATCCTTATTTTTTGTTCTTTTTAATTTTCTTATTCTTAATTTAAAAAAAAATATTTTATTTATTTGAGGGAAAAAGAGAGCAGAAGCAGAAGGGAGAGGCAATGGGAGAGGGGAAAGCAGACTCCTTGCTGAGTGGCTCCCCCCAACAACATGGGGCTCAATCCCAAGATCCTGAATCGTGACCTAAGCCAAAAGCCAAGGCCCAACCAATTTAGTCACCCAGGTGTCCCTCTTGTCCTTCTTTAAAATTGTACCACATATGTAGAAAATTCCTTACTATTCCAGGTTGTACAAGTTCTTTTCAAATTTAAGATGCTTTTAGGGACTTTAACAGCATTGTCAATATCTTAGAAATATCTAGTTGATATTTTGGGAAAGAGAAGTTAGAAATTATCTACAGACAAAAAAAATGGGCACAGACTAAGCAAAGAGAAGACAGAGACAAATTTATAATATTGACTCTGGAGATCTAGGTGGAAGGATGCTGTGTTCTTTCGAATATATAATTAGAGCCAAAACCATTTTCCCACCTCATACTTATACCTGGTTGGAGTAATGATTCATGGAGGAAGGAAGTTGGGTGGTGTTTTGAGTGAGATTTGAAAAAGATCTAAGATAAGTGGATAAATGATGAAGGCAGAGAAAGAGGGGGAAATGATGTAGGAAGCCAAATGTAATCTTGCATTTGTGGTAGCAGTGAGACTAGAATGTATTATAGAGAAAGCACTCAGGATATATATTTTAAAAAAGTACTGTGGGAAGACTTCTCACAAGATGGATTTTAACTTCCATAAGTTAAGAGTGATAGTCTTTCCACTAGTGATTACAATTCTGCAATGTATGTATTTATTTATTAAAGATTTTATTTATTTATTCATGAGAGACACAGGGAGAGAGGCAGAGACATAGGCAGAGGGAGAAGCAGGCTCCTTAGGGGAACCTGATGTGGGACTTGATCCTGGGACCCTGGGATCACGACCTGAGTCAAAGGCAGATGCTTCACCACTGATCCACCCAGGTGCCCCTGCTATATATTTGAACCAAAATAAGTATGTTGGTATTTAAAGCCAAAATTAAATCTATTAATTGTACATGCCCCAAATTTTAAAACTCTAAAAATCAGGTGAGCTTTTGTGGTTGTTGTTTCCTGGTACACGTGGCAGGTGAACTAAATCTGTCTTGACTTAAAATATTCTTTTATATTCTAAAGAGAGGTGCATCATTTGCTTCTCATGATACAAAATACATGCGTGCCTTTTGAAGAAATTGGGAAGCTTAAGAGACTTGATTTTAATTATTTTTTGCTATTTTGTAGAACTAATTATAACAACCCTCAAATGCCAGTGATGAGAAGATATTTAATTAGAAATTCAACAATATTTAATGTAACTGATGTCAAGTGACTGGCACTGGAGTACTCTATGTAGGGTTTGGCATGTCACTACTTTGAAGAAACATCAAATCATTCTAAGAAGATTATAGCAGCAAGCTCTGCTCTACAACCTAACTATGTAGCCAAGCAGGTTTAGACATTCTTGTAAGTGTGGTCGGGGGACCACAGATTAATACGTTGGGTCAGGCAAATATAATTCATGGAATGACACCAAAGGAGGGGCACGTGTTTTGTCACATTCTCTGATCAGAGTATATATGCCTCCTTGTAAAGATGTCGACATTCACACTCTGACTCTTGCATTCAGCTGCCAACTCACCACCCTTGACACCATGAGCTACTACGGCAACTACTATGGAGGCCTGGGCTACGGCTGTGGAGGCTTCAGTGGCCTGGGCTGTGGCAGTGGCTGGGGATGTGGCAGCTTCCCGAGACTGGGCTGGGGCTGGGGAGGCTACAGATATGGCTGCGACCGCCCACTGTGCTATGGAGGATATGGATTCTCTACCTTCTACTAAACATACTGTTGAAATTGAATGCAAAGAGAAAGCCTCCAAATTTATTGATCCTATTTTTGTAGTTCGATTTCCAAAACATCTATCCTATATTCTCCAGGACAAATCAATAGCTATTTATCAATGGTTAAACTGCTTCTACAAATATTTGCTGCTTTTTACCTCCAGAACCCATCATCTTAAATGAATATTCAATATGTGAAACTGTCCCAGTTTGTGTCCTCATTTTGGTTTACTTCTCTTGCCACCATTATCATAATGTTATCTTTCTAGAAGACATTGAAGAAAATTTGTATTTTTGCTTTTGTCCAATAAAATGATTACTCGAAATCTAAATACTCTGGTTTTGTTTGATGTTTTGATGTCTTGATTTTTATTATTTTAACATCTTCTTTTGCAACTAATATAAAAAAATCAGCTTATGAAGCTGCAAGGTCTGTGGCTATTGGTTATAGAGTATGATGCAACAATTTCTAGTTCACCACATTATACAAGCTTGAGAACAAACCCATAGGGAGTAACACTAACAGTTAATGAAAATGACTCTCTCTGTCAGCTCCCTTAACATATATATACATATATCACATATATATTTATTTTTTAATTTTTTTAAATAATAAATTTATTTTTATTGGTGTTCAATTTGCCAACATACAAAATAACACCCAGTGCTCATCCCGTCAAGTGCCCCCCTCAGTGCCCGTCACCCATTCACCCTCACCCCCTTCCCTCCTCCCCTTCCACGCCCCTAGTTCGTTTCCCAGAGTTAGGAGTCTTTATCACATATATATTTATATATCTGTCCTCTCAAATGTCTTTCAAGTGTTCCTGGAACTACTAAGGATTGTGTCATTCTCATATTTACATTCAAGTACATATTTCTCTGTGGCATTGCTACTAGCTAAATATTTTCTTTCTTTTAAAGCTATTTATTAGCTTCACAGCATAAACAAGAGGAAGGTACTGAGGTTTCCTACATATCCTCTGCTCCCACACATGCACAACATCCCCCGATATCAGTATGCCCTACCAGAGGGGTACATTGGTTATAACTGATGAACTAACATTGACACATTATAATCACCCAGTCCATACATTATGGTTGATTCTTGGTGTAGTACATTCTAGGGTTTGGACAAATATACAATGACATGAATCCATCATCAGAATACCATACAGAATATTTTTACTGTCCTAAATATCTTCCTTTTTTAAGTTTTTATTTAAATTTCAGTTAGTTAACATACAATGTAATATTAGGTCCAGGTGTACAATTTAGTGATTCATCACATTAAGCATACTCCTTAATCCCTGAATATGTCCTATGGTCCTCCTACCCATCCCTTCCCTTGCTGAATATCTTCCTGGTACCACTGGTCTAGCCAGACATGCCTTTGCTTTCTTATAAACTTTGTCTTCGGGCAGGGAAGGAGATTGGAAAGTATCACTCACTACCTGGGCAGGAACTTTATTTCTATAGTTGGCATCTTACTGAGGGCTATTGTCCCTCATAAGGCTGGTCTACCTACCAGTGAGTGGTACAGTGTTCTATGGAAAATAAGGGTGTATGGGGGGGTGTCTTTTCTGATTTCTTTTTACACTCTGTTAGAAGGCACTTAATATTCTCTAGACCTTCTCATGAAGGAACAGTGGTACAAAGTGAAGCCTTAGTCACACCCCAGATGCTTTATTGACAAGAGTCTCTCATGGCTGGAAACTCTGGCTCCATTGTTTAGTCAAGGTCAAACAACCTGGCTCTTTCTTTCTTCAGAATTTATTTCCTCCCAGAAAATTCCTCAACCTCTCATTAGGAACTTCCTTTTAGGCTTATTCCATCAGTTTACCTCTCGGAACAATTGTCTTGGAACATCAACAGTGAACACAAATTGAACTCTCCCCAGAAGGTTTCTTAGACAACTTTTGAAGTGCCCAGAACAGCCTGTTTCACCAGTTTGTCTGACATGACCAGACATGTCTGAATCCACTCAGATTCATATTTGGACCCCTATGCTTTATGTCTTGAGAAATTCTTTTTTATCTTTCTGTAAACTGAAAGACGTTACTATAAGAACAATTGCCAGAGCAAAAACTGTTACCTTTTTACCTGTACTGCAGTTTAGATTTTAAATGAGAAAACCAAACAAGGGAAGTAAGAGAAAAAAAAAAAAAAAAGATGAAAGAGAATTCATAGATCAGGGCCCAGTGACTTAAAAAGAATATGTCTTACATATTTTTGTGAGGATGACATGACAACCAGAGTGATTACTTGCCCAAGTGTATTAAACTGGAAGGTGTCAATTCAAAGGATCTTCAGAAGATCCCTTCTGCACATATTCAATCTTGCTAGCAATGCTTAAGGCTTAGTATGTTCATACATAAAGCTGAGTGTGTTCTAAATACCTGAGATAAATAGAAGAATTCTTCAGGTAATTGGTTTATGCTCTAACCAGGAAGTACAGTGGAATGATCCCTGTAGATTAGTAATAATGATACCTGTAGCTATTACTCTATATGATTTATAATTTTGGTTGTTCAGTTTCCATCGTCTAAAATATAATAACATTTGAACTAGTTTGTACATTTACATGTGTTCTGTAGGAGGTATAAGTATATATAAAGTTTGCCCTGACAAACATATATAAAAAATCATAGGCCTTTTAAAGAACCATTACTTGGAATACAATATATGTGATTGCTCAACGTAATTACCTCCAGACAGACAGTACACCATACTGCGTATGACCTTGTATACCATGCATATTAGATTTAAATGTTGCCCCTATTTGAAGGTCTTTTTGATTTTTGATCTGAACTGTCCAGATGCTATTAAAGTTGATTTGTGGCCAAACATAATTAGTGATTCTCCTCAATGTCATGGCTTTTAGAAGCATACTGCAGAGGCTAGGTTGATGCTCTTGGTTAAATTGTTAGACACTTGGAAGCTGGGAACATGAAACACGTTTCTAAATCGCAGTCACTAAATAGTTCTGTTGGGAGGAATTTTGTTTATGTTTCTTCCATCAGTAAGATGTTACATTCTTCTGAATCTAAGTAGGGGGAAAACGTCCTGATTAAAAATAAAGGTCCTAATTTTGAAGAAGACATAACAGTGTTAGGTGTACTCCTTGTGTGCCAGTGAATAGAGATTGCATGATTTAGGATACAGGATTAATGTTAAAGGATAGAATTGGAGAATAATTCTTGCAACATAGATGCAAAAATTAAATTTGTTTCCTC
Source organism: Vulpes vulpes (assembly GCF_048418805.1). Classification (NCBI taxonomy): domain Eukaryota; kingdom Metazoa; phylum Chordata; class Mammalia; order Carnivora; family Canidae; genus Vulpes; species Vulpes vulpes. Next base: position 14,093,456 of record NC_132794.1, read on the forward strand.
CACTGAAAAGAGTTTTAGAGACATAATAATCATGATCATGTCTCATTACTGACTTCAAATTGGTTATAGGCAATCTAATGATAAAAAAATCAGTATGAAAACTCTTTAATCAATAAAAAGTGCTCTAACAATATTAAAGGGAAGTTTAGTAAATATTTTATCATATATGTGAATAGAATAAAAAATCAATATAACTGATTACTTTTCTAAGTCTGAATATATATATTATATTATATTATATTATATATATAAATATATGCATATTTATATATACAACAAGTATAATGTTGGTCTCCAAAATACAGAGGACTAGGGTGAAACTATGGATCTATCTATGGCTCTAGCTCTGAACTTGGAGATACTGAGGCTTATTATTATACATTTAGTTATGTTTCTGACAAGCACCTTGCTGTGGGCTATAGGAACCATCTGGGTTTTATTGTTCAGTTGGCTGATAGTGGCACCATGACCCATACAGCCACTCAGGTCTGTATTGGAGTGGCTTGCTATGTGGAGGCTTCCTATGTCTCTTCTCTCATCTCTGCAAGCATTTGGTAACTTTTATGCTACCTCCTTATTGTACATATTTCATTTTATCCATTTACCCATTTTCTAAAGTTTATAATCATCATTTGTCCCTTGAACAAATACCTGAGCACATGTAATAAAGACAGGTATAAGAATGCTACTTGCTTGCCACCATGATATTGCTGCATAACAACCACAAACTTCAACGTTATGTAATCATAAGTTTGACACTCATTTATCTGACAGCTGGGTTCACTACAGGACTAGGGGTTGGCTAACTGTTGGTGCAAGTAGGTGGGTGACTTGGGTCTGCTCCACATGTCCCTTATTCTCCAATCGATGACCAGATGTGTTCTCATGGAGCTAGCAGGAGTAGGGCAGCAAAGTAGACACCTGCAAGGATTTTGGGCACCTATACCCAGGACTGACACACCATTAATTTTGTCTCATGTTATTGGTTAAAGCATGTTATATGGCTGAGCCAAGAGGCAGAATGGGAGAACACTACACACTCATAAGACAGAGTAGAGGAAAGGGGGCAATGCTTAGCATTCTATCACAGACCCCACAGTCTACCCTCACAGGACAACCTATGAAATTTGAATTTCAGGTAAAAAAACTGTGTTTTAAAAACAAGAATCTGCAAAATATCACATGAAACATACTTGTAGTAAAAAGTTGTTTGTCTGAAATTGAAATGTAGCTGGCACTTTGTATTTTTGTTTATACAAAAATATCTCTCCCAATCTGGCTTCTCTTCTGATGTTTTTCTGCTTGAAGAGTGTTTCCAAATGTGTGTCTATATATGCAACTGAATCTCAACATGTCCCGAATAGCTTATTCTCTCACATGTTACCCTTTCTACCCTCAGACCTTCCATTCTAACATTTCTATCACCCAGTACCCCAAGCCTGAAAAATCAGTAACGAACATAATTCTCAATTTCTCTCCTCTCTTCATTCATTGACCAATAATTCTCCTTAATTCTATCATTTAAATCTTACTGAAAGAGGGAGTGCTTGGGTGGCACAATCGGTATTAATGTTTACTCCTGATTTTGCCTCAGGTCATGTGTTTAGGTCTTGGGATTGAGCCCCACCTGGTGGCTCAGCGCAGAGTCTGCTTAAGATTCTCTCTATGCTCTCCCTTTACCCCTCTCCCCTGCTCTACTTTCTCTTTTAAAAAAAATAATTAATTAAAAAAATAAAATAGATCTTACTTGAAGAGGTCCCATTTTCTTCATCGCCAGTTCTCCTTTCCTATTTCAAGTCTTCCATATCTTCATCCTAATATTCTCTCTTAAGGGCCATCCTAACTCCTCTTTTATATCTTTCATATCTTAGGGTGCTTTTCTTCTTTGTGGCTGTCTTATTGGTCAGAAACCCAAAGTCTGAAGTCAGACTGCTTGGGTTGCAATATCAATATTGATTAACTCCAAGACCTTGGACAATTTATTTTACTTCATTAAGTCTCACTTTTGTTACCTGTATATTGAAGATGATTTCATTGTTTCCCTGTAATGTGGAGAGGATTAAATGAGATTAGGTTGGTAAAGCACAAAGAAATGGCCAGACACAAATAATATTAGCTATAACTATTATTATTACCTTAATACTTTTATCCCCATATAATGCCTTTTTTCCCCACTGTATTTCATCCCATAGAAACACTTCCTCATCCTTTAAGCATTAGAATATAAAAACTACCCTTACATCATGGTTGAAAGAGGAAAAAAAAAAGCCTATCTATCCTCAATGATATTCTTTTCACATATTTTCTTTTTTCCACAACAAACTTTTTTTATATAATGTGATGTTTGCTTATCTTTCTCCCCTTCTCAATAGTGAGCTTCTTTATTGAAGTCTGAATTTACTCAGCTTTAATGTATCTGCATTGAAATTCATTACAGACTCGTGTAGTGAAATGTCTTACTTTCTTATTTCACTCCTGGCTGTAATCCTAGATGACTATTAAACTTGGTATGATTCTGTTGTAAGTTGAGTTTCTTTCATGCTATATTTTTATGTTCAAATGATAACTGAAATAAGTTACTAAAAAATTTTAAACAGCCCATATAGAACACCAGATTGCTTCTGGGTAGACAGTAAATGCACAAGGCAAGTACAATAAATTATTAGAATCTCCATTCCAACAGTCATTTGTATCATATGAAGACACCCAAACCCAAGTTCTCCCCACCAGTCTACTCCAAGACTCTGTTCACAGGTCCTAGAACAGTACTATCAAATTAGCAAGGAAGTAATTGAAGGAAAGATACCAGACCTTTATATTATCTTCACTGCATACTTTTCTTCAGAAGTAAGATTATGAAGAGAAAGACAATTTATTGGATGGCTCTTCATTGAAAGAGATGGAAATTGCTTTAAAAAAAGAAACTTATTGAGAATGTGGCTAATTCCAAGAACCTGTTGGTAAGCAGGGTGATGAGGTTGACAGGCTGGACAGGACCCAGGGATGTAAAGACTGCTGGAATAGGGGATCCCTGGGTGGAGCAGCGGTTTGGCGCCTGCCTTTGGCCCAGGGCACAATCCTGGAGACCCAGGATCGAATCCCACGTCAGGCTCCCGGTGCATGGAGCCTGCTTCTCCCTCTGTCTGTGTCTCTGCCTCTCTCTCTCTCTCTCTGTGACTATCATAAAAAAAAAAAAAAAAAAAAAAAAAAAAAAAAAAAAAGGCTGCTGGAATAGTGACCAATAGTGGCAAAAGTTTTGTTATGATATCACTTTTTCTATTACTGTTATGGCTGCTTTTAGCCATGACTGGCACCACAATTTTGGATGAATTCTGAGTTACTCTTTTGTCTTTGCATCACTTTCATCTAAGATCCAAGACCAGGTAACATCCTAATTCTTTTTTTTTTTTTTAAGATTTTATTTATTCATTGAGACAGACAGAGAGAGAGAGAGAAAGAGGGGGGCAGAGACAGGCAGAGGGAGAAGCAGGCTCCACGCAGGGAGCCCGATATGGGACTTGATCCCCGGTCTCCAGGATCACACCCCGGTCAAAGGTGGCGCTAAACCGCTGCGCCACCAGGGCTGCCCACATCCTAATTCCTAATTCATGCATCCAAGACATCACTACTAGGAATAATAAAAGACCCTCCTTAGGGTCTGTATTGGGAATTACAATACTTCCTTCTTCTGGAACAAAGCTTAGATACTGAGTAGCCCCACCCTCCTCCCAAAAGAATAATGTCAATGATAGAGAGCTGAAATTAATCTACATTACACATTTTCTTCGATATCAGATTCAGCCCAAAAAATAAGTACATGGTCCTTTTAGCTAAGTGATTTGATAAGTTATTTGCTCTCTCAATCATACCTCCTGTTATGATTTGTTTTATGTTTCTGTTTGACTTCTCTATGGTATTTAGTGATTTATCAAATAGTAATCTAGCTGTTATTGTTTTTGTGTGCTGGTCTTAGCCTACCAATAACTAGTGTTGTGACTGGACCAGCCTTTGGGGTTCTTATGAAGATTGCAATATGTCCTTCAGCAATAATCATCATGAAACTGAAAAAAAATAAACGTTTATTACTTATAAGACCTAGAAATTACACAACACATCTGGGACCATACAGTGGCGTCATAGAGAGAGAGAGAGTGCATAGGCTTGGGATTCTGCTTTTATTGGTCAGAGGTGGGAGCTTAGAGTTTTGCAGATCACTATTGGTGAATTTAAAACATAAGAGAAGGTATTTAAACTGAAAAAGGAAAAACAAACAAACAAACAAACACAAATTAGATGGGCAAAATGGCCAGTTACTGAAATCAGCTAAAACCAAGAAGACTCAGTGTGAGGAGGTGGCCTGGCTTTTTTTTTTTTTTTAATTTAAACTGAATTAACCAACATATAGTAGATTATTAGTTTCAGATGTTAGTGTTCAATAATTCATCAGTTGTGTATAACACCCAGTGCTCATCATTGGCTCTTTATTCCTCGTGTGGCTGGCAATGTGTTTATTCAGGATCACCATCTTTGCAGTGGATGCCTCTTTGAAGTGGTGGCAATCAAAGCTTAAGTCAGGTACTTGCATGACAAAAAGAAAAACAACAACAAACAACTGTCAGGGTTTACACTACACTATGAGAGTATTTTGAAGATGTGGTTAACATCTATAATCAGTTGATTTTAAGTAAAGATAATCACCCTGAATAATGCAGGTGGATCTAATTCAATCAATTAGAGACCTTAAAAGTAAATCAAAGTTTCCCAAAGAAGGTATTTTCCCTCAAGACAGAAGTATCAACTCCTGCCTGAATTTCCAGCCTGCAAGCCTTTCCTTCCCCTTTCTGATTTGCCAGCCACCACAATCTTGTTAACTGGATCCTTAAAATAAATCTCTTCATCTAATTATATGAGATCACACACACACACACACACACACACACACACACTATACATATGCCCATATATACATTTTACAGTATAGTATGTACTACATATAAGAATAAATGTATATATTAAAATAGTATACACACACACACAATATTGATTCAATTTATCTGGAGACTCTGATACAACTCCTCCAGTTTTCATAGTTGATGAAAACTCCACTAAATCCAAATTAGCACTTAAGGTTATGATATGTGATCATGGTTAAAACTGGAAATACATTTCCTGGGGTTAAGAGGAAGATCAACTGGAAGACCAACCTGTCCCCAAACACTAGACACAAAAAACTGGGGAGGAAAAGCAAAGAAGAGAAGGAGAAAATGAAGAGACAAACTGCAGCAAGAGATGTAGTGTCAAGAGGAGAGGGTCACGTGGAATGCCACAGTGAGAGACCCGGAACCTAGGAGATAGACGGTGGTGAGTGAGCTCTAAGAAAAGATGTAACAAGGGTGAGGGGCAGACACCAAACGGAAATGGATAAGGAGTCACCGAAGGTCAACTATCTCTACAAAAATTATGCCCTAAGGGATACCTGGGTGGCTCAGCAGTTGAGCGTCTATCTGCCTTTGGCTCGGGATGTACTCCCGGGGTCCTGGGATCAAGTTCCACATTGGGCTGCATGGAACCTGCTTCTCCCTCTGCCTATGTCTCTGCCTCTCTGTGTGTGTGTCTTTCATGAATAAATAAATAAAATCTAAAAAAAAATGAATAAAGATATGCCCTAAGCTTTTATTGATCTAAATGTGTTGTACAGAACACCATCAAGTGTCCATCTTACTCCCCTTCTGGAAGGTTCTCTAAATCAGCAGTGTAGCCAAGTAGAAAATACATAGGCTCTTGAGTCTAAGGTTCACCTAAGGTCATATCCAACTTGTGTGCTGAATAGCTGTGATGTTTTTGCTTGTGTTATTATTTAAATTCTCTATGCCATCTTTGAATTGGAGGCAGTAATAGTATCTACCTCATAGGATGATTTCCTGGCACAAAAGAAGTATGAATAAATACTTAATATTCATATTCTTACTATTTTTACTACCAAGTTGACAGATGTGTCTGTCTCAGGGACTCTGTTGAAGTCATTAACTCTTCAATAGAGGCTTGTTTTGAGGAATGGTGGACAGATCACATTTGCATAAGATATGTTCTTACAGAGGGTGTCAGAAGCAGGCATATATAATTAGTGAACCCAAATAATCTTTTGAAACACAGTTGGGATTATTACCTCATGTCATGGAGCGAGTTTATGGGAATCTAAACCAAGGTAGGATAAAAGCTAAGGCTTTGAGGATAGAAAAATTACCTCTAATAGGCACAAAGTTGATTAAAGGAATACTAAATTAAAACATGCTGGAATCAAGGGAGTATTAAAGAGTTTGGGGGGGTTCAGATGCCATTTGAACTGTAGAGGCTACAGGCTTTCCTAGCTTCACTTCTGAGGATTTGTCAAGTCCCTGTATAGAGAGTGACATTTAAGCTCAAGTAACTTGGCTTTTACTACCCAACTGAATACATACCTGTAATAGAGAGTAAGCTGAGGTCATTGACACTTCAGGCGTCCACGGAAACTTTGCAATGGGTATCATGACCTCAGGGTTTTACTCACCACTCTCATTTGGACTTGGAGATAAAGACTTTGGAGGCCAGGGTGAAAATAATATTCTGGCCTCTGGTCATGAAGGGCATATGTTCTCAGAAATCAATTCAACACTCATTAATAAGATGTTCATATCCTATATTCGTTGAGTTAATACCATCTTTGTCCCATCACTGGGACCTATTTTGATCACTTGTAGACTGAAATCTTTAAAGCATGACATTTGTCCCCCAAATGATTTCATTGAGTATCTAAATATCTAATTGTATTTAATTTTTAGCATTTGTCATAGACTGTATCTCAACTTTGATAGCTTACAAATCACATTGCTGTATTCCAGGCTGTTTAATTTCTACCTCAGATATATCATTCGAAATGAAGTTTTTATGGGAAGGAGGGAATAAACTCATGAGGTGTTTTCATGCCTGAGATGAGATGTGATAGCATTATTCAAAGGATGTTATTTTTCTGATAGATTCTTTCATGTGAGGGCTGTATCAGTTATGTTCTTTCTTATAAGGACATTTGGTTGCTATGGATAGTCTTTCATTTATTTTTTTTCTAAGTGGTGGAAAATATAGAAACATTATAATATTTAAAACCCCAAAAGGGAAATGTTTAACTAGTACTCCAGGGTAACATAGGATGCTAGTGAAAAACCAAGTCTATACCAATTAAAACAAATAAGTCCAAGGAAATAATCAAACAAGCTCGTTTTGCAACATGTTGAGAAATGCTATTGTTTTTCTTTAATGTTTTTGATGCATTATATATTTAGTCTTTGAGGAAAAAAACCTACATGACAAAAGACTCACAGGATATGGCAACCTAATTGCAATGACGATTTAATAGCAAAGAACAGGGATGCCTGGGTGGCTTAGCAGTTAAACACCTGCCTTCAGCTCAGGACGTGATCCTGGGGTGCCGGGATCAAGTCTCACATTGGGTTCCCTGCATGGAACCTGATTCTTCCTCTGCCTGTGTCTCTGCCTCTCTCTCTTTCTGTGTCTCTTATGAATAAATAAACAAAATCTTAAAAAAAATAATAGTAAAGAACATGATGGCATTGAATACAACTTACTTGACCCAATTTTGTACAGTTCTTTAATTTAGGAGGTCAGTTTTACTCACAGCTCCTTTAACTTTGTGGTTGTATTTGTGCAGTGACTTCATAACATTTACCAACCTTGACCCCAAATATTCAGTTTATATATTTCACAAAGACTGTGTGAGGTATTGTCTTTCTCTTTGTATATTCAGTTTGAATCTACTCATTATTGTTATAAAAAAAAAAAAGCAGTGATTTCTGAGTAGCATGCTTCTCTGGTGTTGATTGGGTCTTCTAAGTGAGCAATGATTTCTTATTTTTAGAGATAATGTATGTTGTTCCCATAGACACCTGATTAAAATGACTAGATAGACACAAGTGTTTTTCAAAGCCAATTGAAATGATGTAACTGATATAATAATCTTTTAACTCTTAACAAAAACACAAAAACACAGTTCTTCTTTCCTTTCAGAAACAGCAGTAAATAGTCCATGGTAACTTTAACCGTGACTTTATCTGTGGAGTTAATTTTTTTACTTTTATTCCAAAGAGTGGCACAATACATCACACATCATTTACACGCCATGCTCACATCTGTATATTACTTCTATAGCTCACCCAACTACAGTCTCCCCCTCTGTAAATATGGGTGTTGTACCGTTTCATGACCAAGGTATTTTGACATTCTGTGATTCTTATTTTTACTATTGCTACTGAACAGAGTTTCTCTTTGAATACTAAAATTTTATTTAGAACATAAAGCCAAAAACCTTTAAAAATGGGTATACATTTTTGGTTTAAGACAAATGGCTAAGAGTTCTTATTACTACCACAAATTATTACATAATAATAATGTTACATAATGTTTTTTCTTTTTTATTTTATCATAAGAGAATCTCCTGCAATGTTGATTGCCTGTCTCAATTGGCTGTCTGATTATTTATTAAGTAGCCTGTAAGATCTTAAGGAAAATGCTACAACTTTCAAGCCAAATATATGTTTCTGCTTTACCTAAAGTACAAAGCTATAAAAGAATAACTGCCTTCAGTGTTTACTGAAGAATCTAGTGAGTATTTAAATTCATGACTTGATATAACTTGGGTTAACTGATTTTTATTTTCAAGACATTTTCTTTAGCATCATAAATTGATGTTTATTGCCAAAAATAAAACAAGCGAACATATGCATTTCGATGAGTTTGAGTTATAGTGCTCAGCACTTTGTTAGTCTGGCTGGATTCAACTTTAATCACCTGAGATCAATTCACATGGATTTAATAAAAAAAAATCTACCATTTAAAGTTGAATAATTTGCAACAATATGGATGAACCTGAGGACATTATGCTAAGTGAAATAAACCAGACATAGAAAGACAAATGATCTCACTTATATGTGGAATTTGAAAACATCAAGATCATAGTAACATAGAATAAAATGGTGGTTACCAGAGGCTGGTAGTGGTGGAAATGGGGAGACACTGGTCAAAGGGTACAAACTTCTAGTTAAAAAATGAAAGTTTTGGGGACGTAATGCACAACATGATGATTATAGTTAAGAACAATGCATTGTATACTTGAAATTTGCTAAGAGAGTAAATATCAAGTGTTGTCACCACACACACACACAAAGGTAACAATGGGAAGCAATTGATACGTTGGTTAGGTTGACTATGGTAATCATTTCAAAATGTATATATGCATTAAACATCATATTGTACACCTTAAATATATACAATGTTTATTCATTATATCTCAATAAAACTGGAAAAAATCCACCATCTAAATATGCAATTTTACGCTAAAAATTTCATCTTCATTATACAGGTAAACAGGGAAGGGGAAGCCAGAGGACCCCTTTGCTTATAAACCTCATTAGAGTTTTTATTCCCCTCAAAACAAGGCAACAGTTGTCAAAATGCTCTTAGTTTTACCAACTTTCTTTTGTTTGTCTAATTCCTTTTTTTCATTATACCTCCTTTACATCACTTTATCTTATTACCTTGGTCTGAATTTCCTATTTTTCCCCCTAAACATTTCCATTAGGCATTTTCTTTACTGAAGCAGACAGAAAAGAATTCCTTTCCAAAATGTTTGCCTCCTTAAATTCTTCCTACAGTACGCTATATCTCTAAATCAAAGTGATACAAAAATACACAGAATCAACTAGAACATTTCTTGACACATTAGACAGAAACCACAAGTATCAAAAATAACTTTTTTGGTAAATATCAAGTACATGTTTGCATTTGAATAAATACAATATGTCTTTGTTTATATCTGATTTTGAGCTTCCTATATGTGAGGACCACCCTATGCAGACTGCTTAACTGTGAAATCTGTATTAATTTTCATCTGAATTAATATTAGGAATATATTCAATTTTGGATGCCTGAAAGCTTTTTGAGAATCTAACCTAAGAGCGGGAAAAATATTTAAAAAGAAAGTACTTTTTATATGAGTTGATAAAGTATTAAAGTTGATTGTTTCAGCTTGAGTGTTCCTCAGCTAGTGTCACTGAAATTATGAAGACATAACTTTAGATTCATCCCCTACTATGTCTTTTTTTAAAGCCTCTGAAGGAAGAGAATTGAGTTTTTGGAAATCAAAATGAGAAGTGCAGAGAAAATAGAAATGTTTTCCTAAATTGCTTTTACTCTTGTTATACAAAGGTTGGGAAATGGTATCACAGTCAGAAGGAGTCTGCTAGTTTCTCATATGTACCTGATTTCTCACTGGGAATTTGTCACAACATTTATCTTTCATCTAGTCATTAAAAACCAGCTTCTGGTAAGTTTAATAAACTCCTGTTTATACAAGCAATGTTCTTCTGAAACTGCAAGTTACCATGACTAGTGCTTGAAAATTTATATACATTTCTAGACCTAAGAAAAATTTTATATATCTCTATCAGTCCTCATTTGGTGCAATTCTTCCCTGCTTTGCTATTTCTTTCTCTTTTGTTTTTCAAAGCCTGCTTTATTGAAGTATGACTGACATACAAATAGCTGTATATATTCAATGCATACAACTTGATGAATTTGAATATATTTATGAAACCATCACCACAATCTATGCCATAAATATATCCATAATTTCCAAAAGTTTCCTCTCATCCTCTCGATGATGATAATGAAAACACTTACTATAGGATCTATCCTCTTGGCAAATTTTTAAATGAACAATACGGCACTGTTATCTACACTGTATAGTAGATTCCTGGTATTGTCATATTCCAAAGGTAAAACTTTGTAATCTTTCACTAATACCTCTTTATTTCCTCCTTCCCTTAATCCCTGGAAATGACCATTCTATTCTTTGCTTCTATGATTTTTGACTGTGCTAGAGTTCTCATGTAAGAGTATTAAGTAGTATTTGTCCTTCTGTATCTGGTTTATTTCTCTAGCATAATGTTCTCCAGGTTTATTCAAGTTGTCACAAATGGTATATTTCCTTCTTCTCTAAGGCTGAATAATATTCTATTGTTTGTGTATACCACATTTGTTAATCCATTTGTCTGTTGATGAACACTTAGTTTGCCTCTGTGTCTTGGCTATTGTGAATAATGCTCAGTGGAAGTGGGAGTGTGGATATTGTTCTTTCTATTTTGAGTGAAATGTATTGAAGTTTCCATGGTGACTTTATAAAATGTTGACCTTATACAAGAAGATTAATAAGGAGAAAAGTGAGGTTGCAGAGAAGAGAAATGAGATTAACTAGCATTAAATAAACCAAGAACCTTAGAATTTGTGAGCATAACAAATACATAATATGCCAAAATGGTATAGCCATTACATATTCATTACTTAATTTAAGCCAAAAATTTTCAATACCTTACATAAGCTCTGAAAACATTATAATCCCCAACTACAAGTTTAAAGAAATTGAATCAGAAAATTTAAGTAACTTACTCAAGACTACATAGGTAGTAGGTGATAAAGTTAGGATTTGAATTTGGATCCAAAACCCATGTTTGTTCTTTTTACTACATCCTGCTGTTGTCAGAGATCACACATCAGTAGTGATATTAAAATAAACTCTCACTGTGGACTATGAGAAATGGTAAACTGACTTTGTAGTCATCATTGGTAAACTTAGGTTGAGCATAAATTGGTAAAATTCAATAGGGTTTTAGAGACAAGAATAAAATAGAGAAAATGAGTCTTGCTTAAGATCACATGTTTTTGATCGGAGCACATCTGAGTAAAATCCAGGAGACTCTAGTATAAGCCAACTATAAACAGTTCTCTATAGCAATCTGTTTTAGAAAACCTGATTTTAGATAAATTGGAATATATATCAATAATACTTTGTGTAGGGCTGTTGAACAAGAGCCATAATTCTAAATAGAGAATGGACATAAAGGTCACTTTATTAGAGGAAAATTCTCTAGGCTCGGGACCACAACAATGGGACTCAGTCTAGTGGGACATGGTGAAGGAAGAGCAGACAATGCTAATATTTTCTCATTCTCCTCTTGTCCTTCTCCCTTTCATCATGGAAAATATGATGCCTCAAACCCTATCTGATACCTTTTAAGGAAGATAAGCATTTTGCAAAAATGTTCCATGGAGAAAACAAAGCATTTTACGGGAGATAAGCTAGGTGTTTGGAAGGAGAAAGTTTAAAAGGATAACCCAGAGGACAGAAAGCTCTGAAAAAAGGAAGGAGTCTCCCCTTCACAGAGCATTTTCCTAATTTACAATATTGCTTAACACAAAGTCTAGCTTTTCTGTGCTAAAGGTGATTGGATTTAACTAGAGGGCAGATGGTTTGAAGAGCACAGGTAATGTAAATGAGGTGCTCATTAGATAGGGTAATAAAGAAAACAATTTGAAGTAAAAAAAAAATCATAATTGAGAAGCTCTGTGAGATTCTCTCACCACTCAAGATTCTCTGGAAATCCCTGATAAGAGACATCTGTAACGTACTTTTCTGAGGGTAAAGCTAAATGGCTGCAATGGTGCCTTTGTACACCAGGGGGCATATTACAACTGTTCACTCTTCTCACCAAGTTTTGAGATTTTTAAATAATGTCCCGAGCATTTTCATTCACTCCTGTCCATTGTCATCTTGTTGATCATGTGAATATCTTTCAAGACTGCCCTTTGTCTCTTCTAATATTATTCTGGAGCCCAAAGATCTGAAGTAGGCTGGAAGTTTCTACCTTAAGTATCATTTACAGGCCAACTGAGAGCCATTTTAAGATTGGAATAAAACTTTTCAAACTTTCCATTCTTTATTTCCAAACCTAAATTCTTTGGTTTATGAAGCCTGACATTTCTGTTGAGGTAGAAACTGGTGCAAATTAGGATGAGCCCAATCTGGTTTTCCATAATTTATGCTTTGGCTGGTTGTCCTCCAATGTTAGCTTGCTGAGGATCTCTTGCACTTGACTTAGAACTATTCTCATTACATATCAATGCCAGATTAGAAGACAAATGTCCTAGAATGTTAATGGCTCCTAAAGAAAAATTCTTCATTAATAAAACTTGTTTCTTTTTACCTATTAAAGAGCATAGATTTTTGAAACTATGATAACCTGTGGTGTACAGATAGTACTATTTAGTTAACAAAAATAAGAGGATATATAAATATATATATATGGTTTATTGCAATAGATATAGTTTACATATATAAATTTTTATATATTATATATAGTTTATTACTATGTATGGTTTATATGTTATAATACATATAGTTTATTATAATTTCAGGACACATGGCAAATGTAAAATTGAAGATGAAAAGCTATTCTTATACTTTCTTGAAGAAAAATTTTAGAGTTCTAGTGTATTGGAAACCAATATTCTAGAGAAAGAGCTTTGTCAGCCAGTTGATTTTTGACACTTGAACCTGAAGGAAAAAGAGGTTGTGTCTCAATAACAGAAAACATGATTTCCTATGTGCCTTGCAGAGCACAGCCTTTGTAAGGCAAGTACCTCCTACAGATCAGAATTAGGGAACATACCAGAGAGCAGCAACTGACGTTGTTTCTGAGGCATGTCATCAATCATACTCCATTTGCACTCTGGAAAGGTCTCTGCTGGTAGTCACCTCTGTTCTCAGAGGTCAAGTGGAGTACTCATCTCCTCTTAAATTCCATGCAAACTACAAAGCAAAGCTTAGTGACTGGATTGTGGCTTATTTCTCAAGAGACTCTGATAATTACAGTGAAAAACTAAAGGACTGTTCTCATGATAGAAGGTTTTGGAAAGAAATATACCAATGCACAAATGTTGCTTAGCAACATAGTTTTCATAAGGAAATGCCAATTGTTGAACCTTTTAGGAAGTCATCACTGAGTGACCATATCCCTATTTCTTTGGTGAAGGATGAGAGGATTGGAGAGAGGACTAAGTCCCTTTTGACCCCACTATCGATGATGAACCAGTGATGCTTACACATGAAGTTCCAATATTTATTTACTTATGCAATAATTCACATTTTATGGGACATCCATTACAAACTAAGCATGTACTTCAGTGTGATGTCAACCCCTCACCCCACCAGAACACCATCTACTGTCTCTTGAAGAAGTAGTAAATGATGAGGAAAATGATCACTGTATCAGAGTATTTCTATATTAGTTAATGATTATAAAGTTGGCAAGGAGAGTAATATTGCAGGGATCATTATTTAAAACACTGACTGGGAAGCCTTTTCTAATTAAAAATACAATGAAATATATATTAATGGAATATCTACTAAATGATTACAAAAAACTGGGCTGGATGTTGTATTAGTTTTTAAAGAAGGTAATACTCAAACAGTAGGAAATAAACATGCATGAGTGGCCATGGTACTAGGAGAAAAATGTTAAGTACCATCTCATCAAGCAGAGGGACTCTAACCAAGAGGGTGAAAGTATGAACAGAGAGTCTAACAATTCAACATATAAAAACAGAGCAATGTCCCCCCAAAAAAGCAAAGGTATATTACAGCATGGCGTTAAGATGAAATTAATGAACAACTTGGAGTATGGTAAGAAATGAATCTGCAAAAGCAACTTGGGATCAAATCAAAGACTCTTATGTGAAAGAACTGTACTGAATGAAAAGCAGACAGCGCTAAGCCATAGCTTCAAAAACCACTAAGCATGTATCTTTGGGCATGTCATTTGTTTTCTCTGATCTTGGGTACCTTCCACTAAGAGTCGTGAGAATTAAGTAAGATACTTCATGCAAAGACCAGACTCCATAGGCACTCAGTAAGGAGAGCCCTGTCGTTTATATAAATTTTTTATATATAAGAGCCCCACGAAAGGATTCAGGACATCTTATTTCAAAAGCTATCTTGGGTTGTATTTGGTTTGTTTTGTTTTCACACAGACACACTGTATTCAATATATAGAAATAATCTTCTTTCATAAGGAAATATGTTCTTTCATAAGGAAATATGCTGTTTCCTATTTTTAAAAACATAGAGCCTTCTTTTGGGGCATGTGAGTGGCTCAGCTGGTTAGGCATCTGACTTGATTTTGACTTAGGTCACAATCCTGGGGTCCTGGGTTGGAGCCATGTGTGGGGGCTTTTTGCTCAGCAGGGAGTCTGCTTGATAATTCTCTCCCTCTCCTTCTTCCCCTCCCCCACACCCATGTTCTTTTTAGTTAACATTTACCTGAGTGATAGGAAGGGTCAGGCTAAAGCCAGAGGTAAGATGGGGCCAGCGATATGGCATTACTTTGCCCAGGACAAACCAGTAATGAGCTAGTCTCTATGCTAAAATCAGCATCGGCATGAATGCTTTGATTATTGATTTAAAGACTCAACCTGGTAATGCTACTGGAATGTAAGCTCTCTGTGGTCAGGAATCTTCTCTGCTTTGTTCACCACTCGGTACCCAGAATTTGCCTGACATAATGGGTTAATAATGGGGTGTTGACTGATTGGCTCATTGATGGAGAAGTCCTTTCTGATTCACCTGCTCTAGGATTTTACTCACCTCTTATTTCCTTAACTGAATTCTAAATATCAAAATGGTGGGAGGTGAGGTATTGACTTTTAATTCTTTTGGTTTCCCACAGTTCCTCTGAATACATGTGATATTTTTTTAAAGATTTTCAAGAAAGGTGGGTGGCAATTAGTTTAAATTATAGCTTTTCATCTGATAAAGCTGTATTATCGGAATATTTTTAAAGGCCTACTTTTCAGGCATCCAGTGGCTCTGATTGTACTAGATGTTTAGCCATGGAAAATACTCCAATTCAATGTTTGGGAATTAATGGCTATAATTATGTTAAACAATTTCTTTAAAAAGGTAAAAGATTTCCAAAAATACAAGTATTTTATAAGATTTATAAGATTTATAAAAGTATTTTATAAGTATTTTATATATACAGGTTTTCCTTACCACCAACTTGCAGGAAATTCACCTAAATATTAATGCATGTGACATAGTCCTGCTAGCCTTTTCATTAATGTACTAGATTTTTCCAAATCATCATATTTAGATGTCATACCCACTAATAATCCTTTATGGGTTAGAATACTTGGTGATACACTCTCAGACCATGTTCTAAAAATGAATTCATTGGAACCACTATCATCTGTTATTCTGGAAATATCAGTCCAATCCTCCGGGGGACCCATTAGCTTCTCTCCTACAGTCTTCCTATCCAGGCCACTTTACCTATTGTTTTCCTAGTACCTTTCAAGGTAGTTCCCAATCCAATTCCATAGTGACTGCCATGATTATTTCTGCAATGCCACTGCCTACCAGTGTTGTGCTCAGTCCCTGTATTTCCATCCAAGACTTTCTCCCTCTCCCATCTTTGGCAAAGAGCTTATAACAGATCTTGGGATTATAGGACTGGGTTCTACCGTCTGAGAGGAGGATCCCTGGGTTCCCATCACTAGGTTATGAACACCTGTGATATCTGACCCTATGGAGAAACTGGTCACCTGTGACTGATTTAGAAGCATCCAGGGCCTACCACTAAAATTGCAGGAATTCTCAATCAATGCCCTGGCCCTCTTTCAAGAAGTCTTCCAAGCATGGATATTAGTAATCTGTGAAGTCTCCATTCTGAGGAAATTGTAATGTAATATCTTTGTGAAAGTAATAAATGTCTTCTATAATACAATAGGTGGTGCCCATGAGATAATTTATGTGTATTACAGGCCATATAAACTGTAAAATTATACAAACATTAACCTTTGTTGAGTATTACTTGAAAGAATTCAAGCTTGAATATCTACTTCATCAAGATCTTTCTTGGGGCACTAATTTAAGCAGAGATATATATGGGTTATTTTTAAAAACATTGATTTAGGGGATCCCTGGGTGGCTCAGCGGTTTGGCACCTGCTTTCGGCCCAGGGGTGATCCTGGAGACCTGGGATCGAGTCCTGCATCAGGCTCCTTGCGTGGAGCCTGCTTCTCCCTTGGCCTGTGTCTCTGCCTCTCTCTCTCTGTGTCTCTCATGAATAAATAAATAAAATCTTTAAAAAACAAACAAACATTGATTTAAACCTGCATCAAGATACTTTCTAATTGTTACTTATCCTTTTCAGGGTAGAGGCTCTGATTTTGTCTTAACTATCTTTCAATTCAAGGTTTGCAATTTCTTGTAATAAAAAGTGTCCAGAAATCTAAGATTTCTTCAGTGGATGTCTAGTGACCTGTGGTTGAAACACAGTTTAATGGGAATTTTGTTCCATTTACTGAGGGAGAGACAATGGGCAGTAACATAAAGGAACAGAAATTTTTTGAGATTATTTCAAGCAGGAAGACATAGAATTAGCTGCTTTAGTAACTCCCATGTAGGTAATATCAATACTAAAAGTGTCCTGTATCTGAGTCTTGTATCATTGTATATTTGTTGATAGTGATCAGTACTTCTTCGAATGAAAACTAATAGAATGGAATGGATGGGATGGGATGAGAGAGGATAGAAAATAGTAGAGTCATCTTACATATTTTTTTTTTTCTGAAAGTTTGGTTCTTGGGAGAGAATGAAAGAGAGAAATACAGAGAGAGAGAGAGAGGAAGAAAAGACAAAAAGGCAAATAGATTCTAAAGTAAAATGTGTTTCTCAGTATGGGTCAGGGTCACACAAATTTGAAAGCCTCTGCTCTACAAGAACCTTCCTCGGCACCCAACCCTATGGTGTGGACACTACAAGCAGAGCTGTTTGGATACAGTTTTAAAGACTCACACACATAGAATGAGAAGTAATAAAATTCCTATGGCAAGTGTCCATTTGAATTGAACAACATTTGAAAACAATTTTCTTCTTTAGTTAGATAAAACTTGTTTCTAATGCTCTTAAACACACATGGGGATTTTCTTTCTACTACTTTTTTTTTTTTAAAACTGCCCTGTAAGGTTTTGAAGGAAAGAACTATCTTCTCATCTTTGTAAATCTAAAGGCAGTGCAGGGACTGCCATACAGTTGACATTCAGTAAATGTTTATTAACTATCCACTGAAGAAGTCTCCGCTTAAGACATGTAAATTAAAACTAGTAAAATAATAGCAGGAAGAATCTAACATTTATCAGCTGCCTTCCATTAGATAACAAGTGTCTTTTTTTTTTTTAATGTAATATTTCCTTTAAATCCCTAGACTAATCCTGCCAAATAAATGATTTTATCCAATTGTAAAAATGAAGAAATTGAGACTAGGGCGTAAGTCACCAAAGGTCACCCGCTCATATGCCAGAAAAAAAAAAAATCACCCTTGACAACTAAGTTTAAAAGGAAAAAAGTTTAAGTAGATTTCTCAAGAATTTGTGGAAACTAGAAGATGGGATCTTAAGTCATCTTTCTACTACATCCCAGCTCAGAATACTCAGGCTCTCAGCCTCTCAATAAATCCCTCTCTCTGTCTCTGTCTCTTTTTGTCTCTGTCTACCAATCTCTCTCTCTCTCTCTCTCTCTCTCTCTCTCTCCCTTTCTCTTTGGTTACTTAGTCTTATTGATTTTATTTTATTTTTAAAGATGTATTTCTTTATTTTAGAGACAGAGTGTGAGGGGGAGTAGGGGGTGAGTTGAGGAAGGCCAGGGGGAGAGACTCTCAAGCACATTCCACACTGAACATGGAGTCCCTGGCAGGGCTGCATCTTATGACTCTGAGATCATGACCTGAGCCAAAATCAAGAGTTGGATGCTCAACCGACTAAGCTGCCCAGGAGCCCCAGTCTATTGGTTTTAGAAAATGCTTTTTAAGAAGGAAAACATTTTTATTCTTAATAGAACTCATGTCAAGTTTTATTCTCAATAGAGCCCATTTTATATATCAAATACA
The DNA here is from genome assembly GCF_048418805.1 of Vulpes vulpes. Taxonomy (NCBI): domain Eukaryota; kingdom Metazoa; phylum Chordata; class Mammalia; order Carnivora; family Canidae; genus Vulpes; species Vulpes vulpes. Next base: position 14,112,286 of record NC_132794.1, read on the forward strand.
ACATCATTGTATACATAGAATGGTTATATATGCATCAGAATAAAAAATATAAATAAATATTGAATAGTTACGTGTACCATTGAAATACAAGACATCTTTGGGGGTTGCAGGGAACAATAGACAAACTAAATAAATCCTAATTTCTCATAATAGAATCTGTACAAAATTGGCATATTTCATTATTTTTAAGGAAATAGAATGAATTACGATTAATTGACCATACTTTCACAGCAGCCTGGTACTATGAGTTTGAGCAATTTAAAATTTATCATTATAGACTTTCATTACTTTGTTTCAATATGCAGCAAAAGTATTTTGAGCATGACATATGAAAGAGCAAAATTAAAATGTTCCATATTCTTAATTTTCTTGCTGGTTCTTTTTGTGTTCCCTCTACAATTATGTAAAATCCAATTACTTAAATCAATATCATAATAGTTAGGAATCTCTAATTTAGTAGTTATGAGAATATAGTAGCCAAATGGGTTTATTGAAAATGCACTGTATCTCATGCAAAAAAGACTGCTCTTAGGTCTTCTGTGTGAACACTCCTGTCCTTGTGCAGATACGTAAATCTAGGTAGAACCTTTCTTCAACTGTATGTAATATCATCCAATTCTCTAAACTATCTCTTTCATATTATCATTCCTCAATCTGTGCTCCACTTGCTCAAATATTCTTAAATATTTCATCATATGTCCTGCCATATCCATTTAAAATTGTTTTAGCATTCATCTACCTTTTGCAGAGATTCATAAAATATATTTGTAGAAATGTAATTTGTTAATGGCACAGATTCCTAATAACTAAATGCTACATTATGCAAGATTTTTGAAAAAGTAATGCTCAGTATTTCCTTGATGACAAATGATTGGAAATGTTATTAAATAAAATAGACATTTTATTACCTGGAAGATTGTGACAACTTGCTGTCATCAAGATGAGTGCTCTCTTATTTATTTATTTATTTATTTATTTATTTATTTATTTATATATACTCATTATGTAGGGTTATATGGTTTTCAAAAAATAGTTTCAAAAGTAGAACTGAGCTTATAATATACTACTGATAAGCTGTGTGACTTTGGAGAAATAAACTTCTCTGTATCTGAGATGTCTTATTGAAAAAAAAAAATAGACAACAATAAAACCAAAAACACAACCCAGGTCTTTGTACTGTTTTATGGATTATAAAAATATATTGCTATAACATGCATAGTTAAAACAGAAGCCCACAAAATTTTGACAGCTGCTTTTATTTTTTTATTTTTATTTTTTTAAAGATTTTATTTATTTATTCATGAGAGAGACACACACACAGAGAGAGAGAGAGAGAGAGAGAGAGGGGCAGAGACACAGGCAGAGGGAGAAGCAGGCTCCATGCAGGGAGCCCTATGTGGGACTTGAATCCGGGACTTCATGACCATGCCCTGGGCTGAAGGCAACACTAAACCACTGAGCCCCACTGGGCTGCCCGACAACTGCTTTTAAAAATAACATAAAAATTAAAAAATAAAAATAAAAATAACATAAAAATTAATAGACTACTGATCTCAATTTTCATAACTAATTTTTTACTTTTAGGTACAATGATTAATCAATTGCTAACATTTCATTAAATGACACTCTGAAAGTAACAAATTTTGTAGAAGATCACATCCCTGTCTTGAGGGGTCCTTTCAGACAAGCTGGCAAGAATTGGAAAGTAGGATATAGCGCACAACCACAAAATATTTCTAGTACCTTCTGGCCAGAAGGATTCCAAAGAAAAAGCATTGGGATAAAAAGTGAATTAGAAATATGATTGCAAGGCAGCCCGGGTGGCTCAGCGGTTTAGCACTCCTTCAGCCCAGGACCTGATCCTGGAGACCCAGGATCGACTCCCAAGTCAGGCTTCTTGCATGGAGCCTGCTTCTCTCTCTGCCTTTGTCTCTGCCTCTCTCTCTCTCTTTTTCTCTGCGTGTGTTTCTCATAATAAATAAATACAATTTTTTTAAAAAAAGAAATATTATTGCAAATGAAATACTGACTGAAACAATGAAATAAAAGTTCTCATTTAAAAATGTGCCCCTCAAAAGCATCTTAAATTTAGGTAACAGAAGGGAATTCTAGAATTACTACTTAAAAGTCTCCACTGTTCTCTAGTTCCTTCTGTAATAGAATTTAAATTTGTTAGCATGCTATCCATGGCTAAGTAGCCTTTCTAGTGTAAGCTCTTTTCCACATACAAAGGGAAAGAGAGAGTCCTTGTCCTTCCTCAAACAAGTGCTTTGCGCATCGTTCTTGTCCTATTTCCTTTCCTGTGACTTAACTCTGCCTGTCCAAATGCATTATCCTCTAGGTCCTAACTTGAACTTTACTACTTCTGGAAAAAGTCCTCCAATCTTACATCTTTTTTCTTCAGATTATGCCATTGTAACTAAAGTTATAGTTAGCTTATAATGTTGATAGCCGTGAATCAATTCCATTACATTGTTGCTTAAACCGGCATCTTCCAGGACTTAGCACATATCCTCTAATGTAGCAGGGACAAATAAATATTTGTTTAATGAACTTGTTTTCTTGTATTTGAAATATGAATCCCTTTGAGTAGATGCTTGTTAGCATGAAATATTTGGTAGACACAGCTGAAAAAGTTCATAGTGAGTAAAGTGCTCATGTGATGAATTGAAAAGATGTGTTGAGATACTTAGAGAAGAAAAAACCTGTGATATCAGCTTCAAAGCTTCAAAATGAAGAAATGTAGTTTATGATCAGCTCTATCACTGCTGGTAGATACTAAAAGAGTTGAAGTCTTTTTTTTTTGTGGAGCTACACAGAATGAGTCAGACAAATTGAAGAAAGTCCTCAGAATACCCAAAGATATTAAAGCAGAGCCCATAAACCAGAAATTGGTCTCAGTTTGTCTTAATTATCTAAAATACCGTGAGAAGATAATCTTGCTATTTCTCCTTGGTCCAGGATGATCAAAAAGTAGATGTGATCCTAGCAGACAACTTAGATGTTTTGGAACTGAGAAGCTGGTCACCAAAAAAATGCCACTTTTCCCCTGTAATTGCAAGTGAACAGGTCATTACAATTATGAACATCATACAATTACCACATTCATGTGCAATAGTGGAATAATATTTACCAAGTAAGTAGATCAACATTATCTTAGATTTATGAAATATCCATGCATTTATCCAGTAGTCATCACTTATAACAACGTATTCATGCATGGAGTAATATAATATTTTATTTTCACTGTCCTATCTCTATCCCAAAAGAGAAATAAGTCCAGTGTTCACACTTAAGAACTATCCCAAGCAGTTCATTCCCCCAGATACCCATCTAAGTCAATGGTTCCAAACAAAGAATAATTTTGTGTCTAGAGGACAATTGGTAATGTCTGGAGACATATGTGGTTGTCACAAGGGGCATACAGTGTGTGTTGGCGGAGGGGGGGGAGGGCTGGCGGCAGAGGGTGGCAGTGCTGCTGACATCTAGTGGAAGAGACTAAAGATGCTGCTAAACACCTTTACAATGCACAAGACAGCCCTATCCTGACAAAAAAGTACCCAACACAAATGCTAATAGTGCCAAGAGATATGAAAACTATGATGCAGAAATGCAGGAAACACAGTAGAAAGGTAGAGAATGGTAAAAGATAGGCATGATAAAAAGAGGGTGGAGCATGACAAAAGCCAATGAATGAAGCAAACATGAGAAATATGATGACCAGAAATAACGTAAGATGGGCAAATAGATTAAAATTATCTTGAGGGGGGCACCTCGTGGCTCAGTTGGTTAAGTGGGTGACTCTTGATTTTGGCTAAGGTCGTGATGTCAGGGTCATGAGATGGAGCCCCTCAATGGCTCCCTGCTCAGTGTGTAGTCTGCTTGAGAGTCTCTCCCTCTCTGCCTACCCCTCCCCCCACTCATGTGCTCTCTTGCTCTGTCTCTTTCTGTCTCAAATAAATAAGTTAATCTTTAAAAGAAAATTATCATGGAAATAAATTCTCTGAACGTTGCCTTCTGCTGTAATATGTCTCATGTGCACAGCTAGGCCAGAGCTGCATTCCTAGGAGGACTGCACTGGAGAGATCACCAGCAGAAAAGAAATTATTCTTATGAATACATATAGACATATAGTAAGAAGTTTCAATATCCCAGTGAACAATTGTGAAACTCCTAAAAATCTCTCTTACAAATTAGACTTAAGAATCTGAAAAATGATCTTAAAAAAGGTATGAAAATAATTTTATAAACTGAGAGGAAGGCTATTTACAAATAAAATTTTAATTAATTCTTCCTTGAAGTTTTATGCATTAATTTATACTGTATATTTATGACATTGATACCTCCAGCCCAAATTTTCAAGAGAACAGAGACTGAGATAGATAATTTTTATTTGTCAGCTGAACTAGGCTATGGTGCCCAGTTGTTTGGTCAAATACTAGTTTTGCTGTCGTTGTGAAGACATTTTGTAGATTTAATTATTATTCACAATCAGTTGACTCTAAAGAGATTGTTCTAGATTATGTGAATGGGCCTCATCCAATCAGGTAAAGCCTTAAGAGCAAAAACAAAGGTTTCCCCTAAAAGAAGAAATTCTGCCCCAAGATTGTAAATAGAAACCCTGCCTGAGTTTTCAGCCCCCTTGCCTACCCTAGGAATTTGGACTTTTGGACTTGCCAGCGCTCACAGTCCTGTGAGCCAATTCCTTAAGTCTCTCTCTGTGTCTCTCTCTGTCTCTCTTTTTCTCTAGTCACATCCTTACGATGTGGCCACACAGTTTTATAGTTTTTGAGAAAGTTTTAACCATCAAGAGAAGCTTTAGACATTCATAAGGTAGAAAGATTTCCTTTCAAGCAGTTCATTCTGGTAGAATGGTATCAACCCCTCACCCCTCTTCTACACATACACAGTGCTTCTTTCTTGTGAGGGAAGAGGTCATAAGGGCCATGTATGGACAGTGTGGTGGATTGCAAGAAGTGGCAACAGTAGTCTTATCCTCTACAATAGGAAGATTTTACACAATAGGAGCTCAACAAATGTTTGTTCAAGAAATGTCTAGCTGAAAAATTTTTTTGAAGCAATTAGATGAATAAATGCACTTATGAGAGAATATAAATGTCTCAAAACATGAGCTACATCATATATTTCAACTCTTATTTAACCTTTCTCTTTTCTGTCCAGCAAAAAATATTAATAAAATATATGAAAAAAAGAAAACAAAAAATGTTGGCCTAGTGAAGACAGTTGAAAGTATAGGACGCATTCACTAAATGTGCTGTTACTGAAAGGAATGAGATATCTGTGAGGTTTTGTTTTTGAGCACTACTGAGGGGACAAGGCAGAAAATTCTATTTCTTGGAGGCTGTGAGTTATGGTGACTAGTATTCTCTGTTTCTCTCTTAAAAAGCTACTGTGAGTCATTAGCATTAGCTGAGTGAAGAGAAACCTGCTCCAGGAGCAAACTCTGTTTCCACTGATAGGCAGCTAGTGTGTGTGTTTCCTCTGGACCAAGCAAATGGATGCTAGCAGAAGAAAGCTGGATGGGGTATAGCCCTGGTGTTGACAAGAACTGAGGTTGAGGAGCTAAAAGACAATGTGAAAGAGTGTGCTGTCGGTGGATGATTCCGCACAGAAAGTTCCAGGGAGTTGGGTAGGGTGATAAGAAGGTGGGTTATGGAATACACACCACAATCTCCACTAGGGAAAGAACCGCATTCAGACACCTCTGAAAACAGGATATTCAACAGCGAAGACAGAATCACAGGTAGCACTGGTTAAGTAGACTTTTATGTCCCTTTGTATACCTTAGAGTATCACCAAATAATGTTACCTAAGCTTAAGCTAAATGAAGTTTACTCAAACTTCCTGCAGTGAGGAGGGACATTTGTAGAATTTTAGCTGTGATTCCAAAGATGGGCATTAGAAGTGAGATTATGGGTTCAAATGGTGTCAAGGCAGGAAATTGATTGGGACTGCGAAAACCTATTACGTGACTCTTTAGGACTGGTGAGCATAGAAAAGAGAATGTACTGACACAAGTCTCTCAATAAGTAAGTGGTTACTTTGGGCTCTGTTTTTCCAGGTGTACAGACCATTTTGTCCAATAAGCTAGTCCATAGGAGTTTCCTGAAACATACAGTGAAATGATTCATTGGTTTAATCTCATCTTTTCCCAGGAAAAGTTTCCTGCAACAAGGAAGTCATGTTGACATAGGTGGTCTAAAGCATGCTGAGACAAACGACCTGAGTTGTCATTTTCTTTCCTCCTGTCCTTTCTCTCTAGTTTAAATAGAAGAAGTCAGAAGCAGCACATTGATGGAAGAAAAGATAGAGTAAGGAAGTTAAATAAAATGATTATGCCACCATCAGTGGCCTGTAGAATCACCTGACAGGCTTAAATTAAGGAAAAGGAAGAAGCCTTGATATAGCTGTAAGGCTGGTTTTTAATTTATACCGGATTGGAATTAACTACTAGTGTGAAATAAAGATATTTCTGAATATCTTAATGTGATCATAGATCTGCCATGGAATTGTTCAGAGATCCAGGCAAGTCAGAGCCCTCAGGTCAAGTGTGAAATTCAATAGCAGGAGAAAGAGGAAGCAATTTCCTAATTATGCCCTACTGAGTCCAGAGTATTTAATACATTAGTTATACTTAAAATCAAAGATGACCAATAATTCTCAATTCCTCCTCATATTCAGTTGTAGAATTAGAGTTTCACACACTGAGTTCTACATAGGGTTTGCTACAGTAATTAATTTTTTGATCAAAGTAAGTTAAAAAAAAAGATATTGAACTTCTTTCATAAAAAATTCCATCTTTTCATTTATCATTTCACCCTTTTACCACTATTTTGACTTAATTAAAAATCAGAATAAACATCATGGAAGCGATGAAGACATAGCTCTCATACCTCCCTCTGTGGGGAACATAATTGATTGACATCTCCAGCTGCCAGTCTCTGAATCTACCACCACAGTCATGGCCATCTCGTGAGACACAGAACTCCTTTAATAGGTAACTTACCAACACTTTCTTGGAACTGTCCTGAAGAACATTATTCCAACTCAACCTTTCTTCTTTGCTGTTTTCTTTCCTTCACTGAATTCAGATCTACATGGTAGTCTGATGACTCTCCCAGAATCCTCCAACTACCTCTCCATTTTCCCTGACAGGCACTTTTTCCAACAAATTTCCATTAGATCAAACCGTGTTTGGCAGCTATTTCTCAAAGGACTACAACTAACACATTTGGTCAGCAAGATTTATTTTTTTAATATGAAATGGTGACCTTTGCATTGTTGATAATGAATATTATGTGATTTCCTCACACTTTTTTGAAGTCCCTGTTCTTTGTATTCCTATTGAAACTCAATTTTTTTTTGTCCCCATTATTACACTTGCTACATGAAGGTGAGTTAGAACTGTATGTGTATAAACTTCATGAAGGCAGGGAATTTATCCTTTTCTTCAGCACAATGCCTGTTCTAGAATCAAAACTCAATAAATTTTCTTTTGCAGTGAATGCCTAACTAAAAACAAAACTTTCTAAAGCAATTAGATGAACAAATTCATCTATCAGGGTACATAAATCCTTAACATGTAGGACATGTCACATATTTAAACTATCCTTTCAATTTCTTGTTTTCTATTCAGTAACATATTAATAAAACCTATGAAACAAACAAAACAAAAAAGTGCTTACCTAATGAAGACAGTTGAAGGTACTGGATACATTCAGCAAATGTACAATATGAACAAGAGAAATGGAATGCTATTATTCATGGTATAGAAAAGTTTATCTTAAGTGCCAATTCTATTTGAAATACACTTAAGTGAAAGAATCCTAGGAGAATAATAAGAGGAAAATCTTTCAGAATACCAAAAAGTATTCTGAACATTGGCATACGAATGAAAATTCAAGATTTATCTCATATATCTGATTTAGAAAAGGCCACAGGCCAAGGTTACTTTGTGACAGTGAATCACATACTTTTGGGAGAGATGGTGATGGCAAGTCCTGGTGATGCAGATGGTCAATAATCCCAGATATCAGACAGGCTACATGTTAAAGTTTCATAAGGTACAGACATAATGGTGAGATAATGAGGGATATTCAGCAAGTTGATCCAAAAAAGCGAGAGCTAAAGGCTGGTCGGTAACAAGCTGACTGGCAACTCCTGGAAGAGAAGGAAGTTGGACGACAGGAGCTGGACCCATAGCCCATAGACTGGAAACCAAAAGACCCAAGGCCAATATTTCCACATCCCAGAGATCCAGTGTAATTTGTTTGGCAAGGACTGAAGAAGATGGAACTCTTTGGATGGAAGCATGATGTCTGGCAAGGTCTGGACACGGGGTAATATGTCTGGCAACTGATAGGTTCACAGGAGATCTCCTGATAGCCACCGAAGACGGAGGAGCCCAGCTGGCAGGTGCTGGGAGAGTAGGCTACATTGCTGGGGTAGAAAGAATCATAGGTGGAAACTGGGTACCCCAGGTAACCTGCAGGGGAGCGGGAGTGAGAGGAGAAGTTTCCAGGGCTGCAGTTGTAATGCATGTTGGGAGTTCTGAGTTTAGCTGAGTGGCAGAGAGGTTTGGTAAGGGCAACTGTTACCTTCTACTGGATGCTTATATACCCTAGCAATAGGTTAGTAGCATGTGCCCATTTTAATGAATGCTTAATTAGGCTCTAGTCAAAATGAAATACATTAACCTTCAAAGGCCTTATTTTAATGAACGCAAACTTTTAAATGAAAGAATTTCATTAGTTTTTCAAAGCAATTGTTCATGAAGATGTCATCTCTCATTCATCTGGCTTGGGTAGATGAATATAATTGTATGGCAATTGTCCCTGTAAGTTTGGTGTTTTATTCACCCTCTCCCTCAAGATATTGTATCTAATGGGCAACACAGTGAGAATTTTGTTCTGTCTAAAGTTCTAAAAAAATACTTTGTCATCTGGACGGCATATTTACTTTGTTCCATGTTTAGGAACCCAGTTGAGAACAGGAAAAAAAAAAAAAGACCCAAATCCTCAATATCTGTTTCGTTTCCCAAATTTTATGGAGATGAAGAAGAGATAACCCACTAAGAAACCTTAATGGGAAAAGCTAAATGAATATCCTACACATTTGGATTTTGTTTTCCTTACAGTACAAGTCTCCAATGTGCTTTGTGTGTATAAGTTTTTGATTTAAGAATGAAAGGTCTAGGGGTGTCTGGGTGGCTCAGTCAGTTAAAGCATCTGCCTTCAGCTCAGGTTGTGATCTGGAGGTCCTGGGATCCGGCCCCATGTCAGGCTCCCTGCTTAGTGAAGAGTCTGTTTCTCCCTCTCCCTTTGCCCCTCACCACCCCCTCCCCCACTCATGCTCTCGCTCTCTCAAATAAATAAAATATTTTTTAAAAAGAAAAAGAATGAAGGGTTCAATATTTGCAGGAGTACTTTGAAGATGATATTGTAAAAATACTGAAGTCAAAGAATCCTTGCCCTGAAGTCGACTTGCTTTCTGATATGTCATTGATCCCTAAAGTTTATGTAAATTTTGTTAGGGTTGATGCTATTGAGAACAAAAGAATAAGCACTGCACATAAAATATGGGCCTTTGTTCTCTTCTTTTCTTTTTATAGGGCAGAGATTTTATAACAGAAGGTAAAGAAAAGCAAGAAATTAGAGAAGTGTCTGCCCCATGTAGACCTCAAAGAAAGATCAGGTGTTGGACGCATTCATAGTTATAAATGATCATTGTAAGTTGAAATGGGGTGAGGGGGGAATCAGAACAGATGATAATGTGAAATAAAGAATGAATGCCTTTGGGACCTCTGATGCGACACGTATCAAGTGACATATATTCTGCCTGGAGGACTAGCATCATAAGTATTTTTCTAGATCTCCCATCACATGCATCACTGACAACCACAAGTAGAGTAGTGCAGGGGTGCAGGATATGGTTTAAAATAACCTGTGGGAATGGGCAAACCTCATAAGACACCCATCTCTGAAAATTGACATGTTGTCCAATGGAAATGAGCTAAAACTTATTGTAGAAAGAATTGAGATTACTAGGTGCAAGTTTTAAGGGAAGATTGAGGTAAAAATCTAAAATGAGCCACTAGGGATCCCTGAGTGGCTCAGTGGTTTAGCGCCTGCCTTTGGCCCAGGGTGCGATCCTGGAGTCCCCAGATCGAGTCCCATGTCTGGCTCCCTGCATGGAGCCTGCTTCTCCCTCTGCTTGTGTCTCTGCCTCTCTCTCTCTCTCTCTCTCTCTCTCTCTATAGATCTATAGATCTATAAAATAGATCTATAAATCTATAAATTACAGGTCCCAAAGGCATTCATTCTTTATTTCACATTATCATCTGTTCTGATTCCCCCCTCACCCCATTTCAACTTACAATGATCATTTATAACTATGAATGCTTCCAACACCTGATCTTTCTAATCTATAGATCTATTTCTATAGATCTATAAAATAAAATAAAATAAATAAAATGAGCCACTATTGTAGGTAACAAGATTTCCATCTTGAGGGCACTGGGAATTACAATACCCCTTGTCCGAATATTGTAAATGAGATTCCAGTCTGGTGGAGGACTGAAGATAATTGCTAAACTCCCAAATTGTAAATGTTATGGGTCTGAACATTTTGAGTAGGCAAATTGGTTTTCAACCATGTTTCATTTATCACTTAACGTAGTTTGTCCTCTATTTCTAAAAAATAAACAATTCCTATTTATCAGGCTTTTTAATTATGAATCATGAAAAAAAGCATTCTATCAGATTCCAAACCTTTCCGTTTTATTTGTGAGTAAAATATTGAACATCAAAACACCCATATAAGTATTCGACTCCCCTAAACTGAATTTGCTTGCTTGCTTGCTTCAATGTCATACACTCTTAGATCAGCTCTTTCTGTGGGAAAATATTCTATGAGTCAGATATCCAGTAATTTTGGAAACCTCTTTTCTCAACAAAATGGAGGTTTTTGCACTCCAACATTTTTGTTCAGAAGTTAAAGGGAGGGCAGCCTGGGTGACTCAGCGGTTTACCACTGCCTTCAGCCCAGGGCGTGATCCTGGAGACCCAGGATCGAGTCCCACGTCGGGCTCCTTGCATGGAGCCTGCTTCTCCCTCTGCCTGTGTCTCTGCCTTTCTCTCTCTGTGTGTCTCTCATGAATAAATAAATAAAAATCTTTAAAACAAGAAAAAAGAAGTGGAAGGGAAATGCTTTAGTGTGAAATGACAAATCAAACAGCAGAGGAGTCACCGCAAGATAAACCTTCTCAATCTCTCCTCTTCCTCAAGGTATCAATCTTCATTACCCTACTACATAGAGGTGGAACACAAGTCATAGAACAAGAAAAAATATGACCATTATTTTAGAAATTTTGTAATACTTGTCAGGAACACCTGAAAACAATTTAAGTCAAAGTGATGTATGTTGTTTTCTGAGGCTGGGAAGAATCTCCTTAAGATGGCTCCTTTGGTCCAATACTTCAAGGCAATTACCTTCTAAACTTTCTTTAGAACGAGAACATTTCCCAATTTCTGGAGAAGTTTAATAGGGTGAAACAGCGCCTCTGATTAGAGATGGAAATACATGGGGCATTTTTGCCTTTTTTTTTTTGTCATTTTTAATGCTTTTTCAGCTTCTTAGATGAATCACCTCTAACATTCCAAAATGATATAAAGCAATTTTAATATTTTATTTATGCCAAAACACGCTCACGCGCACACACACACACACACACATACAAGGAGTAAGAACGAAGATTGACTCTTACCAGTCGCATACAATTTAAGCAGCAACATGGGAAATAAGGGAATCTTCACTGAAGCCATTCAAACTGATATCTGATTTTTTTTAAAAATCCTCATACATCTTGCATATTACCACTGCTGCTTCCTGATGACCCTATTCATTAAGTAAACTTGCTTGGCAACAATCAATGTGTGTTTTTGTTTAAAAGAAATGACTATGAATAAATCAGTTAGTTAGCAACTTTGCTATCCAGATGGCAACAATTTTGAGACAGATTGTGAAAGGGGTATCAATTATTTTTAATTAAGCAAGCTTTCCTCATCCCAGTCACTGTCTACCTCTGAAGCAGTTCTTTGAGTGATCTGCTGGGTGACCTTTGGTAGAGAGAGATGACTAATAGCTTTGAAGATTCGACACCATTACCTGAATTCCAAGGCACAAACATAACTGCACTTTCCAGTTGTAAAACCACAAAAACCACGTATCTTTGATTATGATGATCTTTTCAGTTCAATTAAAAGCAGAAGGTAACCTGTTTTTACGTGTCATGTGGGTGGCACACCCAAAGATAGGGGTATATAAATGCGACAGTCCAGGAGGTGGCATTCAAACTCAGAACCTTCTCATTGTACAGCACATCTCCTGTCACAATGTCCTACGGCTGCTGCTCAGGAAACTTCTCCTCCCAGTCCCTTGGGGGGTTCCTGAACTACCCAGGATCTTTCTGTGGCTCTTCCTACCCCAGCAACCTGTTCTGCGGCACTAACTTCCGCTCTCCCAGAACCTTCCAGTTGGGATCCTCTCTCAACAGTGACTGTCAGGAGATCGGCTGTGAACCTACCAGCTGCCGGACGTCCTACCTGGTGTCCAGCCCCTGCCAGACATCCTGCTACCCCTCGAGGACCTCCATGCTCTATGGTCCCTGCCAGACGACTTACACTGGGTCTCTGGGCTTTGGCTCCAGTGGCTTTCAATCTTTTGGTTGTGGATCTCCCTCTCTGGGCTTTGGATGGAGTGGTTTCCCATCAGTGGGCTGTGGTCCCAGTGCTTTTTCATCCCTGGGTTGTAGATCCAGCTTTTACCGTCCAACTTACCTCTCTTCTAGAAGCTGCCAGTCTACTGCTTACCAGCCAACCTGTGGATCTGGCTTCTTCTAATCTTATGTTCAAACATAATACCTACTATGTCTAGAAATTTACTGCAATATTTACTATGTCAGGATCCATGCTATCCATTGATCTCTGTCTTTATCATTAGCTTATAAATTCGACTTGTATTGCTACCTACTGTGGTTTTGGAAGAATTTGAATTCCAGTAATTGGAAAATACATTCATTGAGGAAAGATGTTCAAACAGCTTTCTTGTAGTTATATATTAAGAAACATATTTCTTTCTTAATATCTCCTAGTCATTTCTATTGATGCATTTGTTTCAAAATTTACAAAATGGAAAAAAATGTAAGTTTAAATAAAAATATGTTACATGACATTCACATATATGTTTTCATATTATTTGTTTACTCTGTGTCTTCAAAACTACTTCTAAATATCTGACTGGATATTTCTGTATTTGAATTTACCATTCAAGAAATTTTCACTTTAGGGGTGCCTGGGTGGCTCAGTCGGTTGAATGTCCAGCTCTTGATTTCAGTTCAGGTCATGATCTCAGGGTTGTGAGATTGAGCCCCATGTCCAGCTCCATGCTTAGTACAGAGTCTGCTTCTCCTTCTCCCTCTGCTCCTCCTGACTTGTGCTCTCTCTCTCTGTTTCAAAAATAAATAAATATATATGTATGTATGTATGTATGTAAATATATATACACATATATTTACATATAAGAATATATATATATTTTACTTTTAAAAAATAAAATCATCAATTGTCTTTTTGGTTTGAAAGAAATTATTTCATCTTTAATGTCCATTCCATGCCTTCATATGATGAAACCTAGAAACACATTTTTAAGACTACAAACAAACAATTATGGCTTTTGTTCTGTAGGGAGTTAGAAATTTCAATATTTATATATAAAGTAATTATAAATAATAAAGAGTATTAAATATGCTTCATAAATTTATTAATTTTTTTATTCATGAGAGACACACAGAGAGAGAGGCAGAGACATATAGGCAGAGGTAGAAGCAGGCTCCATGCAGGGAGCCTCATGTGGGACTTGATCCTGGGACTCCAATATCATGTCCTGGGCTGAAGGCAGATGCTCAACTGCTGAGCCACCCAGGTGTCCCAGTACACTGCATAATTTTATAAAGAAGTTTATTCTAACAAAATATATCCTAAAATACATGTGAAAGAGGAGTGAAGCTTTCCAGTAGGAAGTTAGATGTTATTGACTTAGATTTGGTAAGAGTTCTAGTCACTCAAATGACATAAGAAATCAAGTCTCAAGTGTGGAATCACTGTATGGTACACCTAAAACTAATATGACACTGTATGTAAACTACACTGGAATTAAAATAAAAACTAAATAATAATAATAATAATGGGGATCCCTGGGTGGCGCAGCAGTTTAGCGCCTGCCTTTGGCCCTGGGTGCGATCCTGGAGACCCGGGATCGAATCCCACGTCGGGCTCCCAGTGCATGGAGCCTGCTTCTCCCTCTGCCTGTGTCTCTGCCTCTCTCTCTCTCTGTGACTATCAAAAATAAATAAAAATTAAAAAAAAAATAATAATGAAAAAAAAAAGAAATCAAGTATCTAAATGAATTATCTAACACATTGCAACATTTATTAGTAAGTAGGCCCAATATAGTCAGTCCTGTAGGGTTGATGAAGTCCCAACTTGCTCCTGCTTTTGGGTTGTTCAGTTAATAACACTTTTTTGAAAACAAAAACAAAACAAAACTCAAAACTGATGCAAATAGTCTATTGTTACAGCATTCAGTTAAACATCCAGGCAGCTGATAACCCTTCAATCAGCAATTCTGCCCCAAACTTTTATCCACTAAGTCAAGGACAACATTACTAGAGACACAGATAACTAGATTCTTACTTACAGGGTAACCATATGTCTTGGTTTAGTCTGGGTGTCTCAGCATCCAGCCTCATTTGGTAACAGTCTTAGTTTCCTTACTTTTTATATATGATGAGTGATAATTGAATTAACATGAGATTGGTTTGGGAGACCTCCACTTTGTTTTGGTCATGCTTTTAGCTCATGAAGTATAAGAAGCGTGCATCGTGAGCAGAGTTTTTACTTTAACCAATGTTAAATATAAAAGAAGACAAGTCATCTCCTATTCTTCCTTTGCTCATCCTTTTTGAATAAAATGCAACTATTGCTTTTCTTTCAAAGACAGTGTGCAGAGGGATCCCTGAAAGACATTTACCCTCAGATGCAAGCTGTAGGACCACTCACACATTCAAATCTTGGTGGCTGGTCATTTGTTTTTTTATCCTAGCCAGTACTGCTATCGCTCTTTCCATAGGCTACAGCAGGCAAAATAACATACGTCAAGCTACCAGTAGGTGGAGATACTGAGAAATTTGAGAATTACCAATGGGTTGTATGTGAAATATGACCATGAAATTGAGGCTGCCACACAGCATATAAAGAATAATTTACATGCTTTTGCTGGGGTGACCTGACCACATATTATATTGTTTAAATATGCAATTATTTGTTTTGTTTGGGAACATCTTTCTTCTCTAAACTTCACAAAATTATTTTTAGGAGCAATGAGCTAAAATTGGAAGTTCATCTTCAATGAAAAAAGTGAATACCGAATTTCCATTCCTAATGAAAGTTGATGGTGAATACTTAATTTGTACAACAATTTGATGCCATTTACTACTCACCATGGGAGTCCACAGTGTCACTGACTGCATGAAAAGTTAGAGAAAACTTTGCTGAAGAAATACCAGTAACTACTTTAAAAGAAAGTAGAAGTGTTTTTGTGTTTGTGTATCTGTGTGTTTGTATTTATTCATTTATGTAAGTAAGTAAGTAATCTTTACACCCAACATGGGGCTCAAACTCAGGACCTGGAAATCAAGAGTCTCATGTTCTTCCAACTGAGCCAGGCACGTGCCCTGAAAGCAGCAGTTTTTTAAGATGATTGTGAAGAGAGAAAAACTCTCTAAAGGCCCGATACACAAAAGAAGCCATTTTAGACTTCTTTCTAAGTCAGCATGACTGCACATAAACTTTTTCAAACCAGCAGCCTGATTTATGGCCCGCCATGCATGCATTGTACAGCTGCTTTGTCTGAGTAGCCTGAGTAGTACTGAGGAACCATCTTGACCTTGAGGTATCAATCAATGCTTCTACTTACCTCATTCCATAATGTTAAAACTTCGGATTTCTGCCTATAGGCTCATGTATAATTTTTTTGAGCTTTTCCAAATTGTAGAAAAGTACATTATCCTGTAAAGACTGTTCAGTCTCCAGAGCACTTTCTTTCTCCTTAAGATCCTATTTCCTGGGCAGCTGTCCTAATTTGGACTTGGGTAAGACTTTATTTTCCTTTTGTATTAAAGTTCTCTTTCTGGTAAATTTGTGTCACCAGTTGCTTCCAAAGATGATGATTTATCATTAGCAGTTGCAATAGATGTATTAATAGATCACTTGGATGCGTACATTTTCATTTAGGTCAAATAACTATTCTTTTTTTTTTTTTTTTTTTTATTTATTTATGATAGTCACAGAGAGAGAGAGAGAGTCAGAGACACAGGCGGAGGGAGAAGCAGGCTCCATGCACCGGGAGCCCGATGTGGGATTCGATCCCGGGTCTCCAGGATCGCGCCCTGGGCCAAAGGCAGGCGCCAAACCGCTGCGCCACCCAGGGATCCCTCAAATAACTATTCTAAATGATTTTCACTCATGCTAAACCCTAAGTTTTCCTGTGCATGCAAAACCAGCACACACCTAAAAACAATAGCTGTTGATGTGCTAGTCCATTAGCAGCAGGATAACTTCAATAAGGATTAGATGAAGGCAGTTTTATGTGAATATTGTCAAATGCTTCACATGAAAATGAACTAATTCTAGTAATCGTTCGATTTCTTCATCCATTTGAAGGGGAGAAAAATATGCCACCTCAAAATTTGCTTCCTGTCCCGTCAATTATTTTAAGTTGGTTATTTTTAAGAAATACAGACACAAAAGATCTGAAAATTGAGTAGAAATTACCCTTTTATAAGAGACATTATATTCACAAGGGAAACCTAATGTAAGAGTGTCTCCCACCCTGTGTCAGGAAAAGGGCAAGGACTCAGCAATCTAGAAACTCTTTTGTCAGTGGAGAATGTAAGGCCCTCAATCTGCATAACAACCTTAGCCTTGTTTATTGAGCTTTTCCTGGTCATCTCCTTAACTGACTCCTTACTACCAACATCTACCTTTGTCTTTAGCTGAAGATGGTATTTAAGTTGATGGCTTTGGCCATTTCAAGGGGTTACTTTCTCTTATATACAGAAGTTATGTAAGTTATTCAACTTTTGTTTTATTCCTTTCCATCTATGTTATATCCATTTGATTATTAGACCAGCCACAGAAACTCAAGAGTAGAAGTGAATTGTTCTTCTCCCCAACACAGTACAAAGAAACCAAGTAAGGCTAGTGAAAGTTCATAATGTTCTATTTGACAATGTTGATGTAAAGTGATTTCAAGAAGTTAACATTGAAGATAAAATTCTTAGTTGCCTCAGTAATAGCGAAAAATAGAAATCTGATGAAGGACAATATCATGGCAAAGACAAGTAAGATTTCTATGGAGAAGAAATACCGTTGTAAGTATTATAAACAAATAACTCATAATCGTATCCACACAAGCTGCAATATTCTGCTAATTAAAGTGGAGGCAGTAGTTTTAAAACTTTAAAAGCAGTCGTGTTTATACCCATAGTAGGTTAGTTTGGCAAGCAATGTTTTTTCTTACCTCATCAATCAACTCTATTGTGTTATTATCCTTGTGCCTTTGTGTTGCTGGTTTTTAGACTGTTATATGTTATTTTACATAACAAAGCACACACTAGGGATTTTCGTCTGTTCTTGGTTGGGCCACTATTCATTCTGCAATGCTGGATTCTAAATCTTCCCCCACCCCCATCCCACCCCCCAACACACACACTTATGCTACTTCTGTGCAAATAGTACTCCTTTTCTCTACTTACAGACTTTCCCATGATTTTATTCAGGTTGCCTCCACTTTTTCAACCTGAATCGCCAAGATGTGAGTGCAGTTACAGTTTCTGGAAGATGTCACAAGTTTGGCAATTTTACTTTTTTCTTTAAAGCTATTTTTTTTTTTTTTTTTATCAGGGAAAAGCTTCTAGAGTGACAGTGTTGCTGTTGGGGAGTTTGAAGAGAAATTAAAAATCTGTCAAGTTACATAAGAATCATCCTTATACTCTACTTTATTTTTTAAAAAAAATTTAATAAGAAGCTGAGCATCTCTAATTTGTGGTTCTGATATTGAACTTGAATATACCAAGTGAGATGTGAGAGGGCTTTTTTTAAAGAATTATTTTTGTTCACAGTGTTAGGTATTGTGGAAGGGAATATCATGATGTGACACTAATAATAATAATTAAAGTGAAAATATAGGATTTGTCACAGCACTCAGGATTTCCAGTGATCTCGTCCTGAAAGGTAATCAAATATTTCTCTCTCAGTCTTGTATTTGGTATTATAGTTAATATAAATATTTTCAAATGAAATTAATTCACCCTTCCTTCACACTCTTCTAAATTTGTTTCATTCCTACTCTTTATTCTGGATACTACTCATCAGGCTAATGAAATGAGATCCTGTTGGGGTTGAAGCCTATTCATATAAAGAAATTTCTGTAGTACCAGAAGTACTTGAGTACTCTTTGGTTAAGCAAAGAGTTGCATATTAAAAAAAAAATCCAGAAATAATAATAAAAGATAGATTCAAGAGGTCAGATTCTATAAGATCTTTGATTTATAAACTTCGGGAAGCTTCTAATCCTTTTGAGCTTTTATTCCCTTATGTCTGGAAAGGTCTATAAGACATAATGTTTATCTTTCTCACAGGGATGTTTGAGCATTAAATGAAAGTGGTATATCTGATACCTCTTGTGGCCTCCCTTATATCCTCATTCTCTCATGGCAGATCCCAGGCACAGCTATGGTGAACAATTTCACACAGACCTCAACTCTCTTTGCATAGACAGTTTGTCCTTCCAAACACAGCATTTCTTTCATTCTCTATCTGAGCTTCTCTGAGGTCACAGCCGGGAAAACAAATGGAGCCCATATGAATCCTCCTTTGCACAGTGAAGTTAACATATATCTGGGACAATGAGAGAGACCACAGATGATAGATACATGCTTCTGCAGTATCTATTGGTCAGATCCTGGGTTAAATTATTCTGAGAGTTATTCTATATGTTCCTAAAAGGGCCCAGAAGGATTGAGTCCCCATTGCCCACTATAATATTAATTACAGAAATATGGCCATTTATGAGATTTTCCTCTCTGATTCTCTAACCTTCCATGATTTCCCAAACCCACTCCCTGGGATCTTGTACCAAGTAAACCACCTGCACCCAAGTTCTTGACCTCAGTTCTATTTTGGGGAGACAAGGATCAAGGCTGAGACTAATCAACATAAATGTTTGTTTAATGCTGCTCAGATATGCTGCTCTTAGCTTGAAAGGTTGAAACTTGGAGAAGCATCAGGAGGTTATACACACTTCCTTAACCCAGCTATCACCACCTAAGATCATTTCAAACCTTGCATGTGTTTTTTGGTAAGGCTTAGGAACATTTCACCTATGGCAGGTCGGGATCAGGCCATTTAGACTAATCAACAAGGAGCATACATAGCATTTGTTCTGGGAGTTAAGGCTCATCTTTTTTCTGCTGAAAATCCACACTCAGATGCTAGACTTTGAGGTATGTGTTTATTGATGTGTAACCTCACCTTATAAATTATATCATATTCTTGTTGTCTCATTTCTAGTTTATGTACCAATTTACTTGTTTCCCTTTATCAGCAAAAAATACATGACTTTTGTTCTCAGGCAAGTGTCACTGACATTGAGACATGCAAAATATGGACCTCCAGGAAATGAATACTCCCCACAGGAAACATATCCAGTCAACAGAAATTTGCTCAAATCTATCATACTGTATGTGCCCAAACTCAGTCTCAGAGTCATATTGATCTTTATCAAAATCTCCCAAATCCATAAAATACAAAAACTATAGGCAAATAATAATAATAAAAATGAGATGAACAATATATTTGAATGCCAGATTACAACAATTTATTAGATTAAAATTTTCATTTTCAATAGCTTTTCAATAAAAATCCAATAGTATACATTCTATCAATAGTACAGAATTTAGGTCTTAATTTGATATGACTCATTGAGTTCAGAGTCAGCCAAAAGTCAGTGCAGCAAGAAACTGATGGTTTAGGAATAAAAGAACTTTAGTTATTGGTGGAAATGAAAACAATGGCTATACTGAGTAGAGACTTTGAGGTCAATACTCAAAAGCATCCAGACCTTCAACAAATTAATCTATAGAAGCCAGAGCCACAGGCTGGCCTGTAATTCGATGACTGGCAGCTCCTAGAGGTGAAGTAGGTTGGGCAGCAGAATCTGGATCCATAGCTCAGGGAAGGGAAGCCACAGACTCTAAAACCCAGGGGTCTGAAACCCTGGGATCTACAACCCAGTGAATAGCAGCTTCTGGATCCATAGTCCAGGGAGTAGCAGCTTCTGGACCCAAGGCCTACAGACCCAGGGTGAGCAGTCCACCAGGGACTGCAGAGCATGGAGGTCCTCGGGAGGTAGCAGGATGTCTGGCAGGGGCTGGACACCACACAGGATGTCTGGAAGCTAGCAGGTTCACAGCACGTCTCCTGACAGCCAGTGTGGAGGGAGGAGCCCACCTGGCAGGTGCTGGGAGAGCAGACGTCAGTGCGGTAGACCAGGTTGCTGGGGTGGGATGAGCCACAGGAGGAGCTGGGGTAGCGCAGGTATCCCCCAAAGGAGCGGGAGGAGAAGTTTCCAGAGCAGCAGCTGTAGGACATGTTGGCAGGAGACGTGAGTTTAGCTGACTGACAGAAGATTCTGTGTTTGAATTTCATCTCTGGACTGGGATGTTTATATACTCTCAGCCACGGGTGTGGCACACTACAGAATCATGGTTCCTATGTTGAATCTACTTTTTTGCATATGTGTAACTCAATAGTCTTCTCCGTAATTGCAGTTGAATAGTTTCCTGCATTTGGATTTACGGGTGCTATAATTTTGGTGTTACAGCCAAAGCCAATGAACTGCTCCTATGTCAGAAATGCCGTGATTATGTGGCATTAATGTTCATCCCATCATGTTGAGGAAAGCACCACAGCCAGGACAGCTTTTCCTTGGCCTTATGCGACCTGCATGTACTTCCTGTGTAACAACATCTGGTTTTTCTGATGGATACTTTCCGGGCAATGAGATTTTATTTATTTATTTATTTATTTATTTATTTATTTATTTATTTATTTATTTTCTGGTACAATGGATCAGAGACATAGTTTCCACCTGGATGGGGCCTTCCTGGAATGATCCACCCTGTCACCATACATTCCTATGCTCCAAAATTACTTGGCGGTAATTTGTTACGCCAACAACTGAGAAAGAATGCACCAAGTAATGGTTACCCAGTGTATCTCTTGTCCAATAAAGAGACACAAAAAATGGATAAAACAAAGAGGGAGAGAGATGGCTAGACACTGACAAACACCTTGCCACACATCTAAGTATAAAGTGACAACACAAGGGCTCAGTTGAAACAATCCCAGGAAAGATCAATCTAGGCCTATCTCTAGGTGGTCAAGAAGAAAACACTAGTCTGATGAGGGCAGGAAACAGCTGGAAGAGGAACAGAGAAAGCTGAGATTTCATCCTTTTTCTCTAAAGCACTCTTAAATGATGATCTGTGCCATGCTAATGTCTTTATAATTAGAACTCTTCAAAATTAGTATATCTTATGAAGTTTGATGTATTATCCACTTTATCGTCTACATTTATAAATATCCAGGCTTCTACTGTCTTAGAATGTCTTAGCTTTTCACTGCACAGGTTTTGAATGATTTTCTGGCACTTGCATAGCCTAGTACCACCCCACATTTTCCTGCCTAAGTGTTTCTTTATCAGGTCCCTTTTCCTCGTGGGGTACGTGGAAGTCTCTCTCTCGACTTCTTTGTCTTTCTCCTCCCCAACTCTGTCTCCCTACCATTTTTAAATTTATTTTTTCTGTGTCTAAGTTTGTTTTTTTCTATTTTTTTGTCTTTTTTTTTTGCCACTGTTTAATTATAGATTCCATGTTTTTCAAAGAGTTTGATAATTTATCTTATTCTTGGAGTACAACTGGCTGTTTCTAAGTTCACCATGTTAAAGTAAAATCAGTTATAAAAATAAGTAAACTAGGGGTGCCTAGGTTGCTCAGTTGGTTAAGCATCCAACTCTTGATTTTAGCTCATATCATGATCTCAGGGTTGTGGGATTGAGTCCCATGTCAGGTTCCACCTTAGATGTGGAAGTCTCTCTTCCTTTTTCTCTGCCCCCCAACCTCTAAAAATAAATAAATGAATAAACAAATTAATTAAATAAATAAAACCAGTTGAATAATATTCTAGGGCCAGGAGAATGTACTATCATGGCTGACAGCAAAATTTTCTTATTTTACAAATAAAACTGTAGTAAAGTCACAACAATAATGTTAAAAGTATTGAATTTTCTAAACAAAATTCATAGCAGTTTTAAAAGTAACATAATGTAGACCTTCCAGAAGGAAGAGGACTGAGGAAAGATGTAAATGAACCCAAAAAGCTACTTGCTGAGTCCTTGATTTTCTGTTCTTCAACAGAACAGAAATTGCTCCTTGCTTTGTGTCTCAGCAAGTAGGTGAAGTGTCCTATTGATACAATACTGTGGACACTTACTTCCCCAGTTTTTCTCCCTTCAAACACAATTCTTTAAAATAATGTTGGTCAGACAATATAAGATTTCACTTATGTGGGATGAATGAATTCTGGGGTTCTAATGCACAACATGATGACTGTAGTTAGTAAAACTGTTAGTATAATTTTTGTATACTTAAAATTTGCTAAGAAAGGTGATCTTAAGTGTTTTAACCACATGCACAAAAATTGTAAGCATGTGAAATGGTGAATATTTTATTAGTTTGATTTTGATAATCATTTCACAATTACACTTATATCTAAACATCACACTGTATCCTTTAAATACATATAACTTATCTGTCATTTATACTTCAATAAAGCTAGAAAAAGTAAAATAATCTTGAAGGTAAAACTTATGAGTTAGAAAGGGAGCATAGATTTATTAGGTAACCACAAAATTTAGTGAATTTGTTTTCAATTATCCCAGATTCCTTGTTCAAGGATCATTCTTCTGACAAAAGTTATTCTGCTCTTCCCTTGTCTCTAAATTTCTAAACCTTCATCGACATTAAGTTAGTATAAATTTCAAAAGGATTTATCAACCCCCCAACTATGGACTAACTCCGTAACCTTAGCCCCAATGATTATATTGTTTGTTCTATATAACACAGACCTCCACCAATTGTTTATCAACAATTAAAAAAATTACATTTCACATAAAATTTATCACTCTGGGCTGTGCATCCAGTGGCTTCTGGTCTTTTGATTTCAGAGTCCCATCACTAGGCTATGAACAAAATGGCTTTGATATTTGAGGCATGTTTCCAAAAGAATATCATCCATAGCTGAAAGTTGCTTTAGGCACCCACCTGTTACTCTTTTTCAAATTAACTGTCCCTAATAGGCTGGAGATCTTTCTTTTACTACTTAAATGGGTTAGATGTTCAGTAAGCAAAAGCCAATACTTCTTTTTTTTTTTAATTTTTATTTATTTATGATAGTCACACAGAGAGAGAGAGAGAGAGAGACAGAGACATAGGCAGAGGGAGAAGCAGGCTCCATGCACCGGAGCGCGACGTGGGATTCGATTCCGGGTCTCCAGGATCGCGCCCTGGGCCAAAGGCAGGCGCCAAACCGCAGCCACCCAGGGATCCCCAATACTTCTTATTTAAATATTCTCTTGACTCACTATGTATTATTATCTATAGCCACAAAATGTTTTATTAATCCAACATAGATTAGAAGACTCTTAAATTCTGTATTCTTGAAAATATACTCATTGGACAAAGATATCATGGCTGAGTTTCTTAAATGTGCTATAAGCAATATTAAAGCACAATTCTCTCTGTAATATATTCTTGGTATTTCTCCCTAGGGATCATTTCATTTAAGTATTATAAGGTAGAGAAAAATTGATGATTTCTCAATAAACATATTAGTAAGGTATCCAAGTATGTATTTTGTCTATAAATTATACAAAAATAGTGGTCAAGAACATGGATTCAAATGCAGGTTGTTTATTTGGGAGGGGATACTGGCAATTACTTGCAGGGGAGTGGGTAATTGGCAGAAATGGAAGGAAGGCAATGCGGGGTGTGTTAGTGAGCCAGGCACATTTGCAGACATCTGAGGCTCAATCTTAGTGGAGAATTCCCCACATCAGGCTCATAAAGCCCCTGTGGAGTGGAAAAGTCCTTGGGTAGAGTTTTATAGATATCCCTGGTAATCAGTACGCTTCAGATGACTACTCAAGGCAGTCAGTACGTTTACAGATGACTACTCAAGGCAGATAGACAGGCTGTGACAGCTTCTGTTGGGAATGGGATGTCACTAGAAAAGCAGAGATACAATAAATATGGGAAGGATTAAAGATAAGATCTGGAAGGATAAAATGGGATGAGAAAAGCAGAAAGGTATAAAGGCATGTGGTGAATTTAGGCTGTTTTGTGACACAATGTAAAGCATATGTGGTATGGAAATGGAAGACAGGATTGGAAAGAAAGGCTGGATATCCACAATTATAGCATTTGAATTTCCTGAAATTTGGTAGCTGTCATCTACCAGTGAAACTACTGTAACAAGACTTTTCAATGGCCACCTTCACTGTAGGTCCTCACTTATTTGAAACATTCCTGTGTATTTTAAAAATAAGCAAATCTTTCAAAATTATGTAAAATTAGCAAACTAACATGGCTTAAAACATTGAACCGTTCTTCTCAATGAGAATAGAAAATATAGTGAAAATACATCATCATCATCATCATCACCATCATCATCATCTCTGAAAACTTCAGAGAAATACTAAGTATTCCAGAATCCCAGAGGTACTACAGGGGCCACAACTAAAGTCAAAAGAAATGAACCAACATCTGGAGTTGCTATTCCCTTAAAATTATATGTTGATTTTTAAAATAGTGACCAAGAGGCTAAGAGAGTTCCAGAAATTCACTGGGCTTAAGAATTAAAATTGGAGGGACACCTGGGTGGCTCAGCAGTTGGGCATCTGCCTTTGGCCCAGGGCATGATCCTGGAATCCCGGGATGGAGTCCCACATCAGGCTTC
Source organism: Vulpes vulpes (assembly GCF_048418805.1). NCBI lineage: Eukaryota > Metazoa > Chordata > Mammalia > Carnivora > Canidae > Vulpes > Vulpes vulpes. The sequence goes on from NC_132794.1 coordinate 14,137,500, forward strand.
CTGCATGGAGTCTGCTTCTCCCTCTGCCTGTGTCTCTGCCTCTCTCTCTCTCTCTCTCTCTCTCTCTCTGTCTCTTGTGAAAAAATAAATAAAATCTTAAAAAAAAAAAGAATTAAAATTGGAACTCGACATCTATCACAGTTGAGATCATGGCAAATATCCCAGACCTTAGAGAGCCAATTCCTAGAGGTAAAACTGAAGTGCTGATAAACAGCTCTTCATAAGGACTGAAGCCCAGATTTGAATTATCTCAATCCCTGATCGGATTAAAATGATCTAGGATGCTGGTGACCTTATCCTAGCAGCCTGCCTGAAACATAAGTAAATTCCTCCTGGAGGAAGGTAAATCATTCTGGGATGTGTGTGTATGTATTTATATGAGAAGAAAAGACTGAAACAAAAGAGAACATCAAAAAATAGAATCTGAAATACATGGTCCATGTTCCAAAATCAGATATTAAAATACCTATGTGAAGAATTTAACAATAGGAAATAGAGAGATATTATCAAGGAATAATGATATTTAAAGAAGTAAAGATATGATTGGGAATTTTGTCAGAAAACCAAAAGTCATGCAACAGAAATTTTGGAAATTTACAATATAATAACTGATCTGTAAAACTTAATTGATGTGTTTTATCAGGAGATGAAACAAAGATGAACAATTAATGAATTGGGAGATGGGATAAAAAGAAATTCTCAAAGTAAAGCATAAAAAGAATGAAAACAAAGAAAAGAGGATAAGAAGCATATGTAAGAAGAGAAATCTCACAGAGGAAGACATGGACATGGCCAACATGCACATGAGAAAATGCTCTGCATCACTTGCCATCAGGGAAATACAAATCAAAACCACAATGAGATACCACCTCACACCAGTGAGAATGGGGAAAATTAACAAGGCAGGAAACAACAAATGTTGGAGAGGAAGCGGAGAAAAGGGAACCCTCCTACACTGTTGGTGGGAATGTGAACTGGTGCAGCCACTCTGGAAAACTGTGTGGAGGTTCCTCAAAGAGTTAAAAATAGACCTGCCCTACGACCCAGCAATTGCACTGTTGGGGATTTACCCCAAAGATTCAGATGCAATGAAACGTCGGGACACCTGCACCCCGATGTTTCTAGCAGCAATGTCCACAATAGCCAAACTGTGGAAGGAGCCTCGGTGTCCATCGAAAGATGAATGGATAAAGAAGATGTGGTTTATGTATACAATGGAATATTACTCAGCAATTAGAAACGACAAATACCCACCATTTGCTTCAACGTGGATGGAACTGGAGGGTATTATGCTGAGTGAAATAAGTCAATCGGAGAAGGACAAACAGTGTATGTTCTCATTCATTTGGGGAATATAAATAATAGTGAAAAAGAATATAAAGGAAGGGAAAAGTAATGTGTGGGAAATATCAGGAAGGGAGACAGAACATAAAGACTCCTAACTCTGGGAAGTGAACTAGGGGTGGTGGAAGGGGAGGAGGGCGGGGGGTGGGGGGGAATGGGTGAAGGGCACTGAGGGGGACACTTGACGGGATGAGCACTGGGTGTTTTTCTGTATGTTGGTAAATTGAACACCAATAAAAATTAATTTATTTTTAAAAAAAAGAAGCATATGTAACATAGTATAGTAGTATATTTTGCTTATAATTGGAATCTAGAAAAATTGAGATGAAAATGAGACAAATAATATTTGAAGAGACTATAGCTGAGAATTTACCAAAATTGATGGAAGACATAAGTAGAGTTGGCTTGACACCAAGATGGAATTAAAGGCATAAGAATTTCATTTGGGAAATGTCTGTGAGAGGAGTTGGAATGGGGGGTGAAGAAGGCTATGAGAGCTGTCAGATTGGGTACAAGGCTGACCACAGTGCCTAAGGCAGCCACACAAACTAGGTATAACTCCCCAAGGCCATTGGGGAATCCCCAGCCAACAGCCATCAGAGAAATCCCATGTGTTCCAGGACAGAGCCTATCTAATATCTCTGCTGCACTGTAGCACATGGGCCCCTTGGTCAACTAAGCCTTCTGCAGTTGAAAATCTGAGAAGGAAAGTCACAGGGTTGATATGCATGTGGATGGGAAGCTGTTAGGATTATACGCCTCATATCAGACACACTAAACCTAAAACCCAATTATTTTCTCCCCTCATTTCAATATTGTTTAGCTCTTTGGTTCTCCTCTGGAGGGCTCCAATTGATCTCCACTTCTGACTCTATCTTAGCTCTGTCCTTCATTGTAACCATGCATCCAAATAAATGTCCAAGCTTCTCTATGTCTTTAAAACATCAATGATATCTAATTTGTATTTTGGCTGACATTTTCCCTCCTTTCCATTGCCTCTGAGACATACTGTGTAATAGAATGTGGATATGGAGGGACAATAATTTTGGAAAATGAGAAAACATGGTGACAAGTAAGGTCAGTATTTAGTCTGTTCCTATTAAAGCCAAAATTATGCCTCTGGTCAATTGACAAAGCAGAAAAATAGCTATATCTCATTTCCTACCATTTGAGAAAAGTATGTGCCCATTACTGCCAGAAACAAAACACATGAAGGTTATGGCAAGAGGAAAGGAAGGGCTTTCCTGCCTCAATGGGATGATCATTAATGTCAAACAGTCATGGTATTTCTGACATAGGAGCAGTTCATTGGCTTTGGCTGTAACACCAAAATTATAGCACCTGTAAATACAAGATATGGGAAACTATTCACCTGCAATTACAGAGATTACGGAGTTACACATATGTAAATGAGGGTACACAACTATGAAAAAGATGACCATGTAGGTTACCACACCTCTTGCTGAGAATATATAAATGCACCAGTCCAGAGATGAAATTCAAACACAAAATCTTCTGTCAGTCAGCTGAACTCACATCTCCTGCCAACATGTCCTACAGCTGCTGCTCTGGAAACTTCTCCTCCCGCTCCTTTGGGGGATACCTGCGCTACCCCAGCTCCTCCTGTGGCTCATCCTACCCCGGCAACCTGGTCTACCGCACTGACGTCTGCTCTCCTAGCACCTGCCAGGTGGGATCCTCCCTCTACAATGGCTGTCAGGAGACGTGCTGTGAACCTGCTAGCTTCCAGACATCATGTGTGGTGTCCAGCCCCTGCCAGACATCCTGCTACCGCCCAAGGACCTCCATGCTCTGCAGTCCCTGGTGGACTACTTATCCTGGGTCTGTAGGCCTTGGGTCCAGAAGCTGCTACTCACTGGGCTATGGATCCCAGGGCTTCAGACCCCTGGGTTATAAAGTCTATGGCTTCCCTTCTCTGAGCTATGGATCCAGTGTCTATCACCCGATGTATTTTCCTTCCACGAATTTCTGCTCATCTTCTTACTGGCCACGCTGTAGATCTGGCTTCTACCAGTTAGTGTGTTGAAGAGCAAAATCCATTTGAGAAATACAGGTTCTGTCCTGAGATTCTCTATTATCTTAATTTCCTACATTAAAAAATTATCTAATAATTCCTGGTCACCAGCAACTTTACCTCATCAACCCTGAAACCTTGATTGATAGAAGAACTCTGTCAAACTAGAAGATTAATAATAATTAAACGGTATTGTTGATAGAATTTATGATTTCGCATTTTTCCCAAATATAGATGGAAAGTCAAACGATTTTATTTTAATAAAATCTTTACACTGCCATCCAAATATGCTGTTAATGTTGTTATTTATTAGTAATGCATCAACTAGGATTTGTGTTATCATTGCTTTTGTTCATGGGCTTTGGAAAGCTCAGATTTTAATGGCTGTGCACTAATTTTGGTAGAGTTTGGATATTTCCCCATTTAAGCAGTTCCTGGGATGCCTGCAGCTTCTAGGTATAGCCTTTTTCTCAATGAAATCTCAAGAGATTTGAATATCTTGTTCATACAATGAATATAGACTATGCATACAAAGATATAATAAAGACATTGAGTATCAGAGAAATTTGAGGAGTATAGGAACAAAATTTAGATTTACATGATGAGGCCTTTGCATGCAGGTTATTCAAATGGAAGACTAGTGTGTGGGTGTAAAGTTTTAGAAAAAAAGAGCACCTATGAGCTTTAGCTAATCACAGTGAAGGGATGCTACATATTTTTTTTTAATTGACTAAATCCCTGTACTCCAATTACTATCTTCAATCTGCTCAAATTATCCCCATTTGTATAAGAACAACTTAGCTGGGAACAAACTTAGCTGGGAAGGAACTAGACTCAGCAGGTGTGAAGTTGCACCTGGGTTCTTTGCCAATATATACACTGAATCTAACTAGATGAGAACATAAGCTAAATGATAAATCTTTAATATCATTGAAAATGACTGTTTCTGCTATATGTTGAAATAAAAATTGGGTATCCTTTATTTACACCATTCTTCTCTCCTACATCTGAGTGTTATAAATGGAAGGTACTAACATGTAACACAGATACTAACCACATAGTAGATGATGCAGATAGCATGACAAACTAACGTAGACAGCACGATAACAACCGGAGACATGATATTCATATAGAACAAGCAATGTTTAAATATTTTTTTCCTATTCTTTATTTTATAAGATCCTCAAACATCCCTGAAATTAGGAATGGAATGCAGAGTGCTCAAAGCTTGGAAAAAAGCCCAGTCTTCTAAGTTTATCTTGGTATATCTCACCATGCTCTCTTTATTTCCTCCTTTACCACCAATGAAATATAAGAGGAGCAGTAGGGTTCATCAAATTCAATCTACTTACTCTACAGAGGTGGAAACTGCAAGAAAAAAGAGCTAGATAGAATTTTACAAGATTACACAGCAAGTTATTATAGTTATTAGTAGAATTGTTTATTCCATGCATTCTCTCTAATCCTCTCTTCTCTCATATGCTCCCTCTCTTCCTCATCTTCCTCTCCCTTCTTCTCCTCCTCCTCCTCTTCCTCCACTATATTTAGAAAATAGTCTTGACACTGACATAGCCAGAGGAAAACATAAAGGAATCATGACAAAAAAAGAGATTTGGGGAAAAATTTCATCAGCCATTGCATTATAAAATTTAAAATAGTAAACTCCTCTGTAAACAGTCCTGCTCATGAATTTTAATGATCCAAGTTGGTCTCCTGCCCATTATCTTCAACCAAGAGAAAGAATCCAATTTTGTACCCCAAAACATAAGCAATGGCAGAGCAGTCATGAGAAGCAGCTGGAGCTTTTTGGCCAAGCTGAGGCCTCATCTGTTAATGTCTCCAGATTTTAGATGTCAGAATGGAAAGTTTTCTGGCTTTCAGAAATATATTAGCATCTTAGTTTTTCTATTATTGCTAAAATAAATTCCATCAAAATTTGTGGCTTAAACAACACAAATTTATTGTCCCACAGTTCTGTAGGTAAAAAGTCAGGTACAGTCTCAATGGGCTAAAATCAACATGCTAACAGGGCTGCATTCCTTTCTAGAGGCTCTAGGGGAAAATTTACTTTCTTGTCTTTTTTAGTTTCTGGAGGCCAGCTGCATTTCTTAGCTCATGCTCCCCTTCTTCCATTTCCAGAGCCAGCAATGGTGGGTCAAGCCAGCAATGGTGGGTCAAGTCTGATCTACTCTTTTGCTTCTCTCTTCCATTATTAAGGATGCTTAAGATTATGTTGTGCCCATTTGCTAATCTCCCTGTTTTAAGGTCAACTAATTGGCCACTTTAATTCCATCTACTTCCTTGATAAACCTTTCTACATAAAGTAACGTATTCACACATTCTGAGATTTAGGATATGGTTATGTTTGAGGGATCATTATTCTGCCTCCCAACACCAGTAAATAAGCAAGTTTACTTAAAACAACAACAACCACAAAACCTCAGAGACTGATTGTAAATAGCTGTGTTATGAAGCGCTCACAGACAAAGAGCAAAATTCAATGGTGAGGACAGCAAACTGGCAATACCACAGTTATACCTGAAATTTTAAAATCCCATTTCACATTGATAGCCAAGATAAGAAAAGTAATATTTTAGTTTAGTGACTCCTGAGCTGATGTCTTGCCATGTTCATTTAAGAAATTGCCCCTTCCTCCATTCCAGGTCTCTGGCACATTCTACATTTACGAGAGTATAGACTTTCTTCTTTCTATATTTCAGCATAGTGAATTGTGATCTTTCAGTTTTAACCAAATTAATCCCACTCCTCACAATGAGCAGGAGACCAGCTGGTACTTGTCTGGCTTCCTCTTGCCGCATTGTTTGACAAATGCTTACCATCTTAGATTTTGAACCTCAGGATTATGTCCCAAGCTTCTGATGCCTCACAACTATAATTCCAGAAGCTGCTGATCATCTGTCTGCCAACTCATTTCCAAATCTGACTTCCAAGAATAAGTGTAACCAGTTTCCCAGGAAATGCTCTCATGAATCACTCCTAGGCACTTGATCTCAACAATTTCTATTTATTAATGTTTATCTCATTAGTGATTACAGAGAGCAGCTTTATCCTCCCCAACTCCCTGCCTTCATGTTTGTTTTTTTCTAATTAGTTGCGCCTCAGAACACATTGTCAAACGTTTCCTTAGGACCATTAGTTTTCACAACGTTTTCAATGAGCCTTTACCATGAGTCAGAGTCCATGGAATGGAAATGTGTTAGTGAATGTATTTTTTTAAATGAGATTATATTTGTGTATTACTCCATAATTTAAAATATATTAAGGAAATGTGTGGAATCTCTGTTCTATCCAGACTGAAAGTCAAAGACAGAAAGCAAACACTAAATAAATAATTATTTAATTATAATAATAATGAATTATATGAATGAGATTTTGATACTAAAATAATGTCAAGAGAAACTTACCAAGCCTTAGAAGTCGAGAAAAGTTTCAGAGGAATAACATTTGAAACAAGATTGGAAGAGTTAGTAGAGTTTGGATAGGTAGGACTTGGAGAAGTATTTTTAGGACTCACATCTTGAGATGTGTCTTATAAAACTGAAAGCCATTTTGTCTTGTCAGTGAGAGAAAATGAAAGAAGGACTTGAAATTAGGTCAGAAAGATTTGGGGGCCATTCTTTGTAGGTCTTCGGTGGTCTGACTCAGAATTGCACTTTCTTCTGAAAGCAATGAGGGTCATTGAATGGTTTTAGGCAGAAGTCCGAGATTGTCTGATTTGTTAGTCTTTAAAATAATCTTTGTTATTCAATTAATATTTGCACAAAATGAAATGAACATATTTTAAGGGTAGAGTTTGATACTTTTGACATATACATACACTTTTGTTATAACTACCTGATCAAGATACAGAACATTTTCTCGTCCCAGAAAATATCTTCATGCTTCCTTTAAATCAATCCATGCCAACTAGACCCAACTACTGTAATGATTTCTGTTGTTATAAAATGATTTTGCCTCCAGAATTTCATAAAAATTAGACAAAACTGGTTGTTCTTAGGTGTACCCAGCTTTTCTCATTCAACATAATATTCTTGAAATTCTCTATGGTGTTTACGTTTTATTCATTTTATTTCTGTGCAGTGGTCCCTTGCGGAAATAGACGACAATGTGTTTATTCCTTCACCTCTGAGTGGACATTGAATTGTTTCAAGATTGAAGAAATTTTTTTTTAATCAATAAAGCTGCAGTTGAACATTGATTGTTCTAGTCTTTTTGTGGACATATGATGTTAGTGTTTTTGTGTCCGGTTTTTTTTTTTTTTTTTTTTTTGAGAAAAAACTTCAATTGGAATTTCTGGGTCATACAGTGATCATAAGCTTAAAGTCATTAGAAAATGCTAGTTTCAAAGTTGGTTTTATCATTTTACTCTACCACCAGCAATCCTCTCAATTTCTAGGAGCTCTATGTTCTCATCAACATTGATATCATCTTTCTCTTAACCATTTGCTGGATGAAGGTGCTATCTCATTGTGATTTTTAAGTTTCATTTACTTGGTGAATAATGATTTTGAGAACCTCTTCTTGTCCTTATTGGTTATCTTCTTGACTTCTTTTGTACAGTGTTTATTCATGTTTTTATGCATTAAATTTTTTTTTGCTAATATGTTGGAATTTTTTACCTACTCTGGAAATAAGTCCATTGTTAGATTTATGTATTGTTAGTAATTTCATATTTGTGACTTGCCTCCTTATCTTAATAATGACTTTGTTGGGTTTTTGTTTTAAAGATTTTATTTATGAGAGACAGAAAAAGCTCACAAGAGAGAGCATGAGTAGGGGGTGGGAGAAGAACAGAGGGAGAAGCAAACTCTCTACTAAACAGGGAGCCCTCTGTGGGGGTGGATCCCAGAACCCAGGATCATGACCTGGGCCAAAGGCAGACACTTAACTGAGCCACCGAGCATCCTTTAATGATGACTTTGGATAAGCAAAAGCTTTCATTTTGATTAAATCAAAAGATTTCATTTTGATTAAATCAAATTTATCAGTTATTTTTCTTTTAATTTTTAAATGCTCTCTTGTTGGTGGTGGGGATTTTTTAAAAATATTTTATTTATTTATTAATGAGACACAGAGAGAGAGGCAGAGACATAGGTAGAGGCAGAGACATAGGCAGACATGGCTCCACAGGGAACCCAATGTAGGACTTGATCCTGGAGCTCCAGGATCACACCCTGAGCTGAAGACAGATGCTCAACTGCTGAGCCACGCAGGGATCCGTATTTTTCTTTTATTGTACTTTTTTTGTATGTTCCAAGAAAACTTTTGCCTCCCACAGATTGGAAAGGTATTCTCTTATTTTTTTCCTAGAAGCTTTAAAATTTCAGCTTTTAGATATGTCTATGACATATATCAACATATATATATATACATATAGATAATATGTTCTTTACATGTATCCATTAATGGATCCATTAATATTTTAATTAATTAAGATATTTTTCCTCACTTGAGTTGATTTGACATCTTTGTAAAAAAAACTTGACAGTATACATATGAATCTATTCTAGAACTCTATACTGTTTCATTGATTAATTATCTATACTTATTTCAGTGCCACAGTATTTTAATACACCTTTATATTAAGTCCTGAAATAAGTGAAAGTCTTCTAACTTTACTTCTGTTTGAAGATCATTCTTGCTCCCTTGCATAATACAAATTTGAGAATCAGTTTTCATTTTTTATAAAAACGCCTGCTGGCATTTTTGTTCAGAATGTGTGGAATTTATAAATTAGGCATAATAAATATCTTTAAATCCATGATGTCTCTCTATTTATTTTGGTCTTATTTCATTTATTTCTGCAATATTTTATAGTATTAAATATGAGAAACTTGAATCTTGAAATGTGTCCCTTAGGTTATATGTTTTGTTCTTATTATACTTTAGATTTGATTTTTCATATATTTTTGGTTATTACATAGAAATAAAATGGATTTAATGGTAATTTTATAGATTCATTGGATTTTTATGTCATTCTGTGAATACAGAAAACTTTCCTGCTCCCTTGCTCATATGTATGCCTTTTACTCATTTTTATTCTATTGCTCTGGCTAAAATCTATAATGTAATGATGACTAAAAATGTGGAGATATGTTAATGTGGTTGATTTTGTGTGCATATGTATCAGTGTGTAATGAGCTACTTTCTCTGCTCACATTAATAAAGATGTATCTTTTTAGTTTTAAGAGCCTGTTGTTTATGGTATCAAATTATATCCAATCATGGAAATGGGGGGAAATTGACTATTAATTGAGTTAATTTAGAGGACATCTGCAGCAAAATCCTTGCTTTCACATTCCCAGTGCACCTGGGAACTCTGTTTTCAAACTCCCCTCAGATCAGGAAATGGGAACTTTACACATAGCAATTTACTCATTGAATTTCTCCTAACTCAAGATTGGCATAGTCACTATCTCGTTCCATCCCTATCATCTCCCACTTCAAATTTCACTGTAATTCAGTTTAGCCCAATTTCAGAAGATTGAAAGATAACCTTTATTTAGTGAGGGAAGCACTATAAAGGAAATGGCATTTAAAAATGAATCTAAAAGCTGGGACGTTCTTAAATATCAAAGACATGAGAACTCTGAGAACAGATAAGGGGAAGTATAGGATGATGAAATGAAATGACCAAAGCAGAGCAGGGAAAATGCATACAGTGTGTTCAGGGAAGAATTAAAGTTCAGTTGTTTACAGTAAAGGGAGGGTTTATGTAGAAATTGGGAGACAGTGATAAAAAAAAAAAAAAAAAGCAGTGCAGGATGTGTACATGTGATGCTATTGGCCCTCATTATCCCAGATTTTCTCATTCTCACTCAAATTAGTACAATCATCTTCTAATCGGATGTCCTCGCTCCACATTCTACCTTGATCAAGCTGTACTGCTCATTCTCCAGCTGCAGCTGGATAAACTACTTTATCTGGGAGGCCTTGTTGCCTTCTAAGACATTCAGGATCTCATTGTTAAATGTTCTTATATGTTCAGGATTTGCTGTGTACAGCTTTACCCGCTGCTGGAATTTAGTAATTATTTGGTTAACCTCGCTAGATGGTAAGTTCAAAGAAACAGGAAGCACATCATTAAATGTTGTTTTTAAATTTTCTCACTAACAGTAGCAGATGAATGAATGCATTCTCCTTGAAAAAAATTATGATGGAACATTTGTTCATCATGCATTCCTTATGAGCAGAGCTGAATGAATATCATTTTGAGAACTGACTAGTATCGACAAGATGTTTGACAACATGCTACTGAGGCATGACTAATAAAAAATATGAGAGTCAAGGTTGAAGGGGAACAAAGCTGTTATCTGTAATCACTAATGTGACAAGAATAAATAAATAGGAATTGGTGAAATCAATTGCATAGAAATGACTCATGATGAGTTTCCTGGGAAACTGAATACATCAATCCCTAGAAATCAGAACCACATGCTGGCTGGTAAAAAGAAGACTGGCAATTCCTGGAAATAGAGTTGCTTAGGCAGCAGGACCTTGGGAACTAAATTCCCAGGTTCAAAATTTACAGAGCCAGTGAGTATATCAGATGGGCAGGAAATAGAGCAAGACAAAGTCAGAAGTTTGGTAGGGACAGGACCTATGGGAGATCTAGTAGGAATCTGTAGAGAGCAGGGCTCCCTTTGTAGGAAACAAGAATCACACTGTTGCTTGACTATAGAGAGAACTGTACCTTAATCCTAGTATGTTGCAGAAGATTTGGGGGGTAGGTGTTTGGCTGTTTCTAGAGCAGCTTTTATTTGGGATTGAGACAATTTCATAAGATGTAATGATAGTTTTTATACTTTCATGCTGATATCCTTAAATGAGACATTGTATCTAACTTCAGTATCAGTTGTGATGTTACAAATTTCTAACTCCAACATTGTAATCGGGGGTTGTGTGTATTTCATTATATTGAGGTGTAATGACTATCAAATCAGTCCCGGATGGTCTTTAAAAGCCTGTTTGCTTTTTTTTTTAATATATATTTTTAATATTTTATTTATTTATTCATGAGAGTCACAGAGAGAGAGAGAGAGAGGGAGAGGCAGAGACACAGGCAGAGGGAGAAGCAGGCTCTATGCAGGGAGTCTGACATGGGACTCAATCCCGGGTGTCCAGGATCAGGCCCTGGGCTTAAGGCAGCCCTAAACTGCTGAGCCACCAGGGCTGCCTGGTTGTTTGCTTTTTTAGCTAGAATATTTCCTTGGGCCAGAGAACCACTTTTACATTTTTAATCAGATAATTTTTTAATCATTAGAGATAGCTCCAATTTAGTCAAAAAGTAATCTTCCACGTTAATTCTATTTTGTCTATGGTCTAGATCTCTAAAATGACTGGCCCACATGTGGAAATGTGCATGTGGGGATCATTTGTATTATTCTATTTCCAAAAATCATGGCAAATGTAATCAAAATAAGTGCATAGAGGAGTACTGAGCATTGCCACTTCTATTTCTGTCAGGGAAAGCCAAATGATGTTTTGTTGTTGTTGTTGTTGTTTTCTCTCATAATTACAATTCCTTTAAGATTTCCCAGTAACAATCTAGAAATCATGGTAATTTCTCAAGCTACCTAATGGCAATGGTGATTAGTTTTTCAACTCTTCTATTCCACTCTCCTCAACATGACAACTTTGAGTCTTATATTTGTCACCTCATGGTCTTGAATGATTACAACATTGACCAAATGGGTGAGCTGACTTGTGTCCCCCACTCCAACAGTCTTAGGTTGGAGTCCTAACCCACAGTATCTCAGAATGTGATTGTATTTGGAAATGGGATCTTAAAGAGGTAATTAAGGTAAGATGAGGTTATATGGGTGGGCTCTAATCCAACATGGCTGCTGTCCTTATAAGACAAGATTGGGTTCCAGAAACTCATGACGACAATGGGGAGCAGAAGAAGGAAGAGGGATGACTAGAGAAGACAGAAGATAAGATCACATGACACAATTGAAATTGCATTAAAATGAACTTAGGAACCGGGGGTCTACCCTTAGCTTTACCATTAACTCTCTGTGAGATCTAGAAAATAACTCTTCTAGATCTCAAGATCTATGCCTATATAATAAGTTTAACTTGGTGATCTATACAGTCACTTATGTATCTGATATTTAATGCATATTAATGCATTAGTGGGACATTTTATTTTCTTAAAGGAATGGCACCTTTGACAAGCCTATGATTCTGTTTGAGCTTATATTTTCTCATAAGCAAAAAGGACCTTAGAATATAATGAGTGAGTTCCACACTGGTATGCTTGTGGGTATAATGTGCAGAAAACTTCTTTAAATATACCCTGGCTTAACACAAAGATATCATTTTATTTTTATGTTTAGCACATTTGCAGTAAGCCCTATTTTTAGCATCTTATCATTTCCTGAAATATTGTATTTACAAAAGTTTAGAAAGGAATCATACAAAAATCAAAGATTATACAATTACATATTGAGATACAATTGAAACAGACATATAGGCTGCTCTAGAAGCTCATTTGGGAAGGCACCAAGATGGAACCATGTCTTCTGAATCTGGACCCTTTCCACCTAGCTTCAGTGATTGTCTCCTTATACAGACTTAGAGAAATGAATCAGGCTAGAAACTGATTGTTTGAATGCAAAATTCAGACACTTTTAACCAAAATGAGGAAAACTCAATTCTAGTTCCTTAAAGCTCATAGGCCTTTTTCTCTCAATTTTCAAACGCATAGTAGTTTTCTATTTACTTTTTTTTTTTTGATGGACCAAATCATATAAACTAACTTATTTCTTTGTTTTCTAGATTCCTGATATATGTGTCAACTTATTAAGTTCCTCATTCTGTCAGCATAGACTCATGGTCAGTTGTTCATTGAGTGAATTCCACTTTCCTCTGCTCCTGAGATTTATCATTAGAGGTACTAGTACCTTCAAACTATGAACTTCCAGGAAATTACTGCTTTAAGATAATTAAAACCCTAAAGATATCAGTTAAGACCTTGCACAGACAAGTTTTCAAGGTCCATTCACAGAAAAATATAATCTATCATTTTAATTTCACAAATACACAGCAAACCAAAGGTAGAAAATAAGCAGATAAGAGGCCATCACATCATTTTGGATTACAGAGCTTATTACATTTAAATCATGTGAATTTCATTTTGGGAAGAAAAATCTATTGAAATAAATTCTATCACAAAGACTGGCATTCTTTATGATAAAATAAAATATAAAATTCTAGGAGGCTGACTATATATTTTTTTCTTTTCAGCCTTTTAAAATTATCATTCTGGTGTTAACATTAGCTATATTTCTTATTACTATTCTCCATAACTAATGTCTCTTTTTTCCTCTAGCTACTTTAAGATTTTCTTTTTATCTTTGCTTTTAATCAATTCACTACAATGTGCCTAAATGTGGATTTCTTCTGATTCAAGTACCCTAAGATCTTGGATTTTTGAGTTGGAGGTTTTATTGATTTGTTTGTTCTTGGCTTTCTGTTGTTGTTAATCAAATGTACAAAAGTTTTTACTATAGTCTTTTTCTTTTCCCTAGGACTTTTCTTACATTTTTTTTTTTAAGATTGTTTGATGTTTTTGAACAAGTTTCCAAATCTTTAATCCATCTTTTTTTCCCAGTCTTTATTTCTCTGTGTAGTTTAGACTAGATAACATATTTTTTAAAAATCTATTTTCAGGTTCACTTATCCTTGTTTCTGTTTTGTCAAATATTCTCTTAACCTTATTTTAAGTCTTTAACTTAATTTTATGTCTAACTTTCTAAAGATATCCATTAGGTTTTTCTTCAATTATTTCCATCTCTTAAAATTTCCCATATACTTATTAATTATATCCTCTTTTTCTTAAATTATTTACATACTCATCATAGTCCTTTTAAAGTCTGTACCAACTAAGTCTAATATTTGTAGTAAATATGAATTTGCTTCTATTGATTGTTTTGATCAGGTAACATTTACACACTGAAATTTCATTGAACTGTAGATAGTGTAAACAAAAATTAGTGGATTTTGAAATATTAATATTTATAAGTACATAGAGTTATAACTATATTTGTAAACACATGATTATATGATCAATACACATTTATACACAAAAACATACATATACAAATATATTGATTTATTGTCCTTCCTTCTGCGTGTTAGAAAGGCAAAGGGTTTAACAGTAAGATTCCCTAAAGAATTGAGTCAAGCAGGACTGTCCCCAGTTTAAATCAGCTTCAATATATCTCCACATTCCCTATACTTCCACCAGATATGTTGCCACTCTGATCTAAGCTCATTAGTATAATCTATATTTCACCTGAGGGGAAGCTGGCCCATAGCTTCAGATTCTTTCAGTTTACCTTGAATTCATTTGAGTTTCCTTCATTTTAGTCATTGTGTTTTAAATTTTTATTATTTTCATGTTCATTTTTATATATTCTTGTACTCCTGTCAAAATTCTTAAACTTTGTCTTTAATTTTTTTTAATAAATTTATTTTTTATTGGTGTTCAATTTACCAACATACAGAATAACAGCCAGCTCTCATCCCGTCAAGTGCCCCCCTCAGTGCCTGTCACCCATTCACCGGCCATACCACCCTGAACGCACCCGATCTCGTCTGTCTTTAATTTCTTAAAAGTAATAACCACAATTATTTTTCTGTACATTTCTAATATGTACATTATCTGGATATCCTGTCTGTTTGTACTCCATGTTGTCTCTTGGTTTGGTCTTATTTTGCGTTTTTGTATCATTGGTAATTTTTTATCAATTATCATCGGTAATTTGAGGCTCTGAATGATTCTATTTGCACAGGAATTTACTTTGGTTTTACCAACTTGTGGTAAGATTACTAACACAATATCAAGATTGATGCAATTTGGTAGTTGACTTTAGTTCCTATGAAGCACATTCTATGTTCACTTACTCAAAAAATTCTAGTAGAGTCTTTAAAAGTCTAGAATGTTTGCCTGTATTCCAAGCTCCTTAGAAAAAAGGCCGTGGGGCACCTGGGTGGCTCAGTTGGTTAAGCATCTGACTTTAGCTCATTTCAAGATCTTGGGATCCTGAGATGAAGCCAAGGTCAGGCTCCATGCTCAGTGGGGAGTCTGCTTTGGGGTTGTCTCTCTCCTACTCCCTCTGCCCCTTCACCCTTCTTCTGGGCACCCTCTCTCTCAAATAAATAAATAAATTCATAAATAGTCTTTAAAAAAAGAATCTGGAATCTGATTCTATTCACTCACACTAGGAGACTATTAAAATTTTTGGAATCAGTGGACAAGTCAGGAAGACAAGTAGCCCAAATACCAACATTTTTTTTTTTTTACTTGAAACTTGTCCTAATTTTTTAAGGTTTTATTTATTTATTCATGAGAGACACAGAGAGAGAGGGAAGACATAGGCAGAAGGAGAAGCAGGCTCCCTGTGGGGAACCCAATGCAGGACTCGATCCCAGGACCCCAAGATCACACCCTGAGCCAAAGGTTGGCACTCAACCACTGAGCCACCCAGGCATCCCTTTATTTTTACTTAAAACTTATCTTAATTTTGATCTAGCAATTCTGAGCTGATAGTGCTCTAGAGTTTGTGCATAGATTATTTTATCAAGTTTTACTAAGGTTCTTATTCATAGAAATCATTTAAACTATCTAGTCTGATGCTGTCAAAGTTATATTTGGTATAAATATTATGTTACATTTCTATATATGAGAATGGTTAATAAGAATATTTATTTTGTGATATATACAAAATTATTTAGAATAGACAAGGAACCTAGAAGGTTATCACTAGAAATGTATTCCAGTAAATTTAATAGGTGAATATGCAATTTAGGATTATTGTCATTCACTAATTAGACTTCAAGCTGATGGCGTAATATGCAGCTGTTATTAATATCTAGCCCTATTTGCCAAAAAAACCCTCCCTTCATTGTAAATTAACTGTTCAAATGCTCCCTATACAAACTAGCTAACTTTATGCCACTCTGCTTTGTTCGTTCCATTTTATCTTTCTAAACCTCCTCTATTCCACCCTCTATTATTTCTGTTTTTGCTTTTCATGGTAGCCTCTTTCAGGAAATTGTGAACATTGATTTCTCTATAAAACTGGGATCTTTGGCCAGTCCTTGACTCACTTTAAGCTTCCACTGCCTCATGTTTAAAAGAAATTTAGTACATAGCACATAGCACATAAAATACAGCCCCCCCCCCCCCCCAGAATGCTGCTTAAGATTCTAAAGAAATAATGACTTGAAAATGTATTTGAACATTATTTATCTCAACACAAAGGTAATTCTTTTTTATTAGATTTATCTCTTTTATCAAACTGTATCTCAAATAGCAATGTATTGTTTTCTGGAATACGTGGCCTGTAAAAGATTAGCACATCTATAAAAAAAATAAAAAATAAAGGATCTCTGAGGGTGGGGCAAGATGGCAGAAGAGTAGGGGTCCTCAACTCACCTGAACCGCCCCCCCCAACTTACCTAGGTAACTTTCAAATCATCCTGAACACTTGTGAATTCGACCTGAGTTTTAAAAAGAGAATAGCTGGAATGTGACAGAGAGAAGAGTCTTCACTTCTAGCAAGTTTCTTCCTTTTTGACTTTCATGTTTCTACAATTACATGTCTTAGATATATTTTCCACTTCTGGAATCCCTTCAACACACTCAATTTAATTTTGGGAGATATACAAAATATGTTTTTTTGTTTTGTGTCTTTTGTTTCATCTGCCTCATTTTGTTCTATAATGGCGGAAGTTAATACCTTCTAAAACCCAGGATGACCAGGATGCACCCAGAGCCAAGTGGTATACCATGCTGGTTCATTTGGGGAGATTATACTCTCTCTTCATTCCCATTCTCCCCCTCCTTATCTCGTTTATGTTTTGATGGTCAGTGTTGGGGCTTTCTACAAGTATTGCTGGTTTATAAAGATTTGGAACTGAGCATCTTCTAACATACAGAACTTAATACACTCGGAACCAAGAGGTTCACCCTCTAGGACCCCTCAGGTAGTTTACATTCTCCCTCCACCTCAACTTCTTCAGTATCACCATCTCCCAGTCCCCGCCTCTTTTTATTCTTCTCTTTTTTTCTTTTTTCTTTTTTTCCCCTTTACTTTTGCTTTTTTCTCTTTATTTTTTGTTTTCTCTTTTTTTTTTCTTTTTGGGGATTCTTCACCTTTTATTTTTTACTACTTTGTTTTAAAATTTGTTTTTCACTTTAGTGGTTCTTTGTTTTATTTCATTCTGATCTTTGTTTTCAATTTCTGGTCTCTGACCTCAGCAGAATCATCTAGGGTGAAATTTACTTAGCTCGTGCTTGATATTCCTGACTCAGCCGACTCACACAGCCACTCTACACTGACCAAAATGACTAGAAGGAAGAACTCACCACAAAAGAAAGAATCAGAAGCAGTACTCTCTCCCACAGAGTTACAGAATTTGGATTACAATTCGATGTCAGAAACCCAATTCAGAACCACAATTATAAAGCTACTCGTGGCTCTGGAAAAAAGCATAAAGGATTCAAGAGACTTCATGACTGCAGAATTTAGATCTAATAAGGCCAAAATTAAAAATCAATTAAATGAGATATAATCCAAACTGGAGGTCCTAACGATGAGGGTTAATAAGGTGAAAGAAAGAGTGAGTGACATAGAAGACAAGTTGATGGCAAGGAGGGAAGCTGAGGAAAAAAGAGAAAAACAATTAAAAGACCATGAGGAAAGGTTAAGGGAAATAAATGATAGCCTCAGAAGGGAGAATCTACATATAATTGGGGTTCCAGAAAACACTGAAAGGGCCAGAGGGCCAGAAAGCATATATGAACAAAGCTGAGAACTCCCCTACTTTGGGGAGGGAAAATCAGGCATTCAGATTCAGAAGATAGAGAGGTTCCCCCCCAATCAATAAAAACTGTTCAACACCTCAACATTTAATAGTAAAACTTGCAAATTCCAAATATAAAGATAAGATCCTTTAAGCAGTGGCAGACAAGAGATCCCTAACTCATATGGGGAGAAATATTAGATTAACAGCAGACCTCTCCACAAAGACCTGGCAGGCCGGAAAGGGCTGGCAGGATATATTCAGGGTCCTAAATGAGAAGATCATGCAGCCAAGAATACTATATCCAGCAAGGCTCTCATTCAGAATAGAAAGAGAGATAAGGGGCTTCCAAGATAAGCAGAAACTGAAAGAATATGTGACCACTAAACCACCTCTGCAAGAAATATTAAGGGGGACTCTGTAAAAGAAAGAGTAAGCCCAAAGAAATAATCCACAAAAACAGGGACTGAATAGGCATTATGATGACACTAAATTCATATCTTTCAATAGTTACTCTGAACCTGAATGGGCTAAATGATCCCATCAAAAGATTCAGTATTTCTGACTGGATAAAAAAGCAAGACCCACCTATTTGCTGTCTACAAGAGACTCATTTTAGGCCTAAGGACACATCCAGCCTGAAAGTGAAAGGTTGGAGAACCACTTTCCGTTCAAATGGTCCCCAAAAGAAAGCTAGGGTAGCAATCTTCATAGCAGATAAATTAAAGTTTATCCCAAAAACTATAGTAAGAGATGAAGAGGGACACTATATCATACTTAAAGGATCTATCCAACAAGACCTAAAAATCATGAATATTATGCCCCTATTGGGTGAGCTGCTAAGTATATAAATCAATTAATAACCAAGGTAAAGACATACTTAGATAATAATACACTAATAGTAGGAGACTTCAACAAGACACTTTCTGCAAATGACATATTTTATAAGCACAACATCACCAAAGAAACAAGGGCTTTAAATGATACACGGGACCAGATGGATTTCACAGATATATACAGAACTTTCCATCTCACGCAACTGAATACACATTCTTCTCAAGTGCACATGGAATTTCTCCAGAATTAGACCACATACTGGGTCACAAATCAGGCCTCAATGGACACCAAAAGATTGGGATTCTTCCCTGCATATTTTCAGACCACAAGGCTTTGAAACTAAAACTCAATCACAAGAAGAAATTTAGAAGAAATTCAAACACATGGAGGTTAAAAAGCATTCCACTAAAAGATGAATGGGTCAACCAGGAAATTAGAGAAGAATTAAAAACATTCATGTAAACTAATGAAAATGAAGATACAACCATTCAAAATCTTTGGAATACAGCAAAAGCAGTTCTAAGAGGGGAAATACATCGCAATACAAGGATCCCTCAAAAAATTGGAAAAAAACTAAAATACACAAGCTAACCTTGCACCTAAAGGAACTGGAGAAAGAACAGCAAATAAAACCTACACCAAGCGGAAGAAGAGAAATAGTAAAGATCCAAGCAGAACTCAATGAAATAGAGACCAGAAGAATTGTACAACAGATGAACAAAACCAGGAGTTTATTCTTTGAAAGAATAATATAGATAAACCATTAGCCAGCCTTATTAAAAAGAAAAGAGAAAAGACTAAAATTAATAAAATCATGAATGAAAGATGAGACATCACAACCTATACCAAGAAATACAAAGGATTTTAAAAACATATTATGAGCCATATATCAATAAATTAGGAAATCTAGAGGAAACGGATGCATTTATGGAAAGCCACAAACTACCAAAACTGGAGCAGGAAGAGATAGAAAACCTGAACAGCCCAATAACCAGGGAAGAAATTGAAGCAGTCATCAAAAACCTCCCAAGACAACAAAAGTCCAGGGCCAGATGGCTTCCCAGGGGAATTCTATCAAACGTTTAAAGAAGAAATAATACCTATTCTACTAAAGCTGTTCTGAAGGATAGAAAGGGATTGAATACTTCCAAACTCATTTTATGAGGCCAGCATCACCTTAATTCCAAAACCAGACAAAGACCCTACCAAAAAGGAGAATTATAGACCAATATCCCTGATGCATGTGGATGCAAAAATTCTCAAGATACTAGCCAATAGGATCCAACAGTACATTAAGAAGATTATTCACCATGACCAAGTGGGATTTTTCCCCAGGATGCAAGGGTGGTTCAACACTCATAAAACAAACAACATGATATAACATCAACAAGAGAAGAAACAAGAACCACATCATCCTCTCAATAGATGCAGAAAAAGGATTTGACAAAGTACAGCATCCATTCCTGATTAAAACTCTTCAGAGTTTAGGGATAGAGGGAGCGTTCCTCAGCATCTTAAAAGCCATCTATTAAAAGCCCACAGAGAATATCATTCTCAACGGGGAAAAACTGAAAGCCTTTCTCTTAAGATCAGGAACAAGACAGGGATGTCCATTCTCACCACTGCTATTCAACATAGTACTAGAAGTCCTAGCGTCAGCAATCAGGCAACAAAAATAAATGAAAGGCATTCAAATTGGCAAAGAAGAAGTCAAACTCTTCCTCTTTGCAGATGACATGACACTATGCATAGAAAACCCAAAAGATTCCACCCCAAGATTGCTAGAACTCATACAGCAATTTGGCAGTGTGGCAGGATACAAAATCAATGCCCAGAAATCAGTGGCATTTCTATACACTAACAATGAGACTGAAGAAAGAGAAACTAAGGAATCAATCCCATTTACAATTGCATCCCAAACTATAAGATACCTAGGAATAAACCTAACTAAAGAGATAGGATCTATCCTCTAAAAACTAGAGAATAAAAAAAAATAATAAAAAATAAATAAAATAATAAATAAAATAAAATAAAATAAAATAAAATAAAATAAAATAAAATAAAAACTAGAGAATACCTCTGAAAGAAATGGAGGAAGACACAAAGAGATGGAAAAATATTCCATGCTCATGGATTGGAAGAATTAATATTGTGAAAATGTCTATGCTACCCAGGGAAATTTACACATTTAATGGAATCTCTGTCAAAATCCCATGGACCTTCTTCAGAGAGTTGGAACGAATAATCTTAAGATTTGTGTGGAATCAGAAAAGACCTCAAATAGGCAGGGGAATATTGAAAAAGAAAAGCTGGGAGCATCACAATGCCAATTTCAAGCTGTACTACAAAGCTGTGATCATCAAGACAGTGTGGTGCTGGCACAAAAACAGACACATAGACCAATGGAACAGATTAGACAACACAGAAATGGGCCCTTAACTCTATGGTCAACTAATATTCGACAAAGCAGGAAAGACTATCCACTGGAAAAAGGACAGTCTCTTCAATAAATGGTGCTAGGAAAATTGGACAACCACGTGCAGAAGAATGAAACTGGACCATTCTCTTACACCAGACACAAAGATAAACTCAAAATGGATAAAAGATCTAAATGTGAGACAAGATTCTATCAAAATCTGAGAGGAGAACACAGGCAACACCCTTTTTGAACTTGGACACAGCAATTCTTGCAAGACACGTCTATGAAGGCAAGGGAAACAAAAGCAAAAATAAACTATTGAGACTTAATCAAGATAAAAAGCTTCTGCACAGCAAAAGAAACAGTCGACAAAACTAAAAGACAACCTACAGAATGGGAGAAGGTATTTGCAAATGACATATCAGATAAAGGGCTAGTATCCAAGATCTATAAAGAACTTATTAAACTCAACAACAAAGAAACAAACAATCCAGTCATGAAATGGGCAAAATACATGAACAGAAATTTCACCAAAGAAGACCTACACATGGCCAACAAGCACATGAGAAAATGTTCTGCATCACTGGCCATCAGGGAAATACAAATCAAAACCACAATGAGATACAACCTCACACCAGTAAGAATGGGGAAAATTAACAAGGCAGGAAACAACAAATGTTGGAGAGGATGCGGAGAAAAGGGAACCCTCTTGCACTGTTGGTGGGAATGTGAACTGGTACAGCCACATGGGAAAACTGTGTGGAGGTTCTTCAAAGAGTTAAAAATAGATTTGCCCTGTGACCCAGCAATTGCACTGCTGGGTATTTACCCCAAAGATACAGATGCAGTGAAAGACCAAGACACCTGCACACCAATGTTTATAGCAGCAATGTCCACAATACCCAAACTGTGAAGGGAACCTCTGTTTCCACCGACAGGTGAATGGATAAAGAAGCTGTGGTCTATGTATACAGTGGAATATTCCTCAGCCATTAGAAATGAGAAATACCCACCATTTGCTTCATTGTGGATGGAACTGGAGGGTATTATGCTGAGTGAAATAAGTCGATCATAGAAGGACAAACATTATATGGTTTCACTCATATGGGGAATATAAAAAATTATAAAAGGGAATAAAAGGGAAAGAGAGAAAAGAGTCAGAAAAATCAGAGATAGTGACAGAACATGAGAGACTTCTGAGAAATGAACAACAGATAGTGGAAAGGGAGGTGGGTGGGGGGTTGGGGGACTGGATGACGGGCACTGAGGGGGGCACTTGATGGGATGAGCACTGGGTGTTATGCTATATGTTGGCAAATTGAACTCCAATAAAAAATATACCCCCAAAAATATTAAGTTAAATAAGTAAATAAATAATCTCCATTTTTCACCGACACGAAGACTGTGGTTCTCAGGCATTTGTAGTTTGAATCACTGGAGAACACAGAGGAAATATTCACATATCCTGAACCAAAAATCTTTACAGCAAGGATAATTGGCTTCCTTCTTATATACCATAAAGAAATGAATTCCATCGAAACATTCTCTTGGGATTCAAAGGTTTGGCTACTTTTCCCAGCCAACATTAGATGAGTTTAATGGATGTTATTCAAGCTTTATATTTAGTATTTTCTAAAAATATAAAGCCACAAGTTAGATTTATATTTAATTTTTGTTTTATGTGCAAACCTACCAGTATATCTATATTTTATTATTTTTTTTCTGCACTTCATATATATCCACCAACTTTTGTACTTTCCTTCTCCTATGATGAGAGATGCAAGGATTCACATGATATAAAGAATTGGGCTTTCCTAGTTTTTGAGACATTTCTTTATACAAGATTTATATAAATAGAAAAAAAACTAAAGATGAAAATTTTATTTCAAATTCCCCAACCTCTATGAATTCAAAGCTTACTTTGTGCAACAAATTAATCTTGTATAAATATATACATAATATATGTGTGTACATGTATATACCCAATAATACTAAAAGAAATTCCTAGTCAATAAATATGTAATAAATTATAAAAACAATATATACAGATGCCAGGATCAATATGTTTATTTACTTAAAATAATTAGATTTTTTTTTAAATTGAAGGTTATGTAATAATTAAACAATTTCCATTACCAATGCAGCTATATGATTTAAAACTTAGGTTAATTGCTTAATTTTACATTTTGGAAGAACCAATCTGAAACCTAAACTAGGTGGTCATAGAGTGGGTGGGCAATTAATCTTTGGACACCTTAAAGAGCGTTGTTTCTTGTGACAATAAGATAGTTAACATTCTGCAAAAAGATCTGGACATTCAACAAGTTATTCTGTAGAAGCCAGATCCATAGATTGGCTTCTATGGATAGCAAAATAGCTGGAGATTCCAAAAACCAAAATAATTTGGGTAGCATAATCTGGATTCACAGCCCAATGCAGGGAAGCCACAGATTCTATAATGCAGGGTTCTGAAGCTCCTGGGCCAACAGCTAAGTGAGTAGCAGCTTCTAGGTCCATAGCCCAGAGAACAGTAGCTTCTAGCCCAAAGCTGGACCCAGCAGAAGTCATCCAGGAGGGACTGCAGAGCTTGGGGGTCCTTGGGTGATAGCAGGGTGTCCTGCAGCTGGTGGGCTCAGAGCAGGTCTCCTGACAGCCACTGTGGAGGGAGAAGCCCCAGCTGGCAGGTGCTGGGAGAGCAGAGGTCAGTGCGGTAGACCAGGTTGCTGGGATAAGAAGAGCCACAGGAGGAACCTGGGTAGTGCAGGTATCCCTCATAGGAGCGGGAGAAGTTTACAGAGCAGCAGCTGTAGGACATATTCATAGGATATGTGAGTTCAGCTGAGAAAACACTGAAAATACTGAATTCACAGTGAGAATATTCTGAGGTTTATTCTACCTTCTGGACTGTGGCATTTATATACTCTCAGCCGTAGGTGTTGAAAGCAACAAAAGCTTCATCCCTATATTTGTACTCCTTCATTTGCATAGTATTAATTCAATCATCATTTCTGTAATTGCAGTTGCATAGTTTCCTATCTATGGTATTTATGAGGGCTGTAATAAATTTTTGTTATAACAGAGAGCCAATGAACTATTCTTACGTCAGAAATGCTATGGTCATTTTGCATAAATGGCCATGCCATTCTGGACAGGAATGCCCCTCCTTTTCTTCCTGGTATATGCCGTATGTGTATCTGATCCTCATTTTTATGGGGTGTGAGTTCCTTCTAAGGGTGGAGATTAAATGACTCTTTCTTCTTTCTTCTTTCTTTCTTTCTTTCTTTCTTTCTTTCTTTCTTTCTTTCTTTCTTTCTTTTCTTTCTTTCTTTCTTTTTCTTTCTTTCTTTTCTGTCTTTCTTTTAATTTGGTTGTTTGGTTATTTTAGACTTGACAAAAAAGGCTTCAAAAGATTGAAAACTACTTGTGACCATTCATTTTTGTCCAAAACTTATTTTCCAAGTATTAAATATCAATACAGAGTATCTCATGCCCAATGAAGAAGGCCCCAACAATGTTACAAATTGAATGGAGAGAGGCTAGGAACGGAAGGAACCTTGGACAAGTATTTGGAAGCAAGATATAAGAGCAGTATGTTGGAACAGAATTGCAAATGGAGATCAATTTGAGCCCATGAAAAGAGAATCAAAGAGCATTTATCAATTGAGGTGAAGGGAAGAAGTAAGTGATAGAGGACAGAGTGAGACATTCAGGCTTCTCTACCTTATTTTAAATTTATAATTTGTTGGATATAAATGTTATTCAAATCAAAACACTTCCAAAAGGATGAAATTTATGAATTTTTAAATACATTACACCTTTTTACAGTCTGCCTTTATAGACATCTCGCTCTTCTGAAATAGTCCTGTTTGGGCCTTGCAGCACCATCAACTTTTCTCTCACATTTTTCTCACTTATTGTCAATCATCTTCATTCTTCCCTGGACCATCTCCTTAAGATTAGTATTCCAGTGCAGGATACCTGAATGTCTACTTCTTTTTTTATCTTATTTTATTTAAATACAATTAATTAACATATAATTAACATATAATTAACATATAATGTAGCATTAGTTTCAGATGTAGAGTTCAGTTATTCATCAATTATATGTAAAACCCAGTGCACATTTTATTACATGCCCTCCTTAATGCCCAACACCCCCCCACCCACCTCTCCTCTAGCAACCCTCAGTTAGTTTCCTATAGTTGAGTCTCTAATGGTTTGCCTCCCTCTCTGACATTGTCTCATTTTATTTTTCCCTCCCTTCCCCTATGATCCTGTATTGTTTCTTAAACTCCACATATGAGTGAAACCATAGGATAAGGTCTTTGATTGGTTTATTTCACTTGGTTTAATACCCTCCAGTTCCACCCACGTCATTGCACACGGTAAGAGTCCATCCTTTCTGATGTCTGAGTAATACCCCATATCTTCTTCTTCTTCTTTTTTAAAAAAGATTTTATTTATTTATTCATGAGAGATACACAGAGAGAGGCAGAGACACAAGAAGAGGGATAAGTAGACTCCCAGCAAAGAGCCTGATGTGGGACTCAATCCTGGACCCCAGGATCATGCCCTGAGCCAAAGGCAGATGGTCAACCACTGAGCCACCCAGGCATCTCATACCATATCTTCTTTATCCATTCATCTGTTGATGAACATCTGGGCTCTTTCCATAGTTTGGCTATTGTGGACATTGCTGCTATAAACATTGGGATTGGGTCCATGTGTACCTTTGAGTCACTATGTTTGTATCCTTTGGGTTATTAGCTGGTAGGGCAATTTCTAGATCATAGAGTAGCTTTATTTTCAACTTTTTGAGGAACTTCCATACTGTTTTCCAGAGTGGCTGCACCAGCTTGCATTCCCACCAATGGTGTAAGAGGGTTCTCCTTTCTCCACATCCTCACCAACATTTGTTGTTTCTTGACTTGTCAATTTTAGCCATTCTGACTGGTGTGAAGTGGTATCCCATTGTGGTTTTGATTTGTATTTCCCTGATGCTGAGTGATGTTGAGCATTTTTTCATGTGTCTGTTGGCCAGTTGTATCTCTTTGGAGAAATGCCTAGTCTAATGAGCTCTCTAAACTAAATACTATAGGACTCTCTTTAGGTACAAACAAAATATTCTCAGAAGAAATATGGGAATGTAAGAAGAAATAAAAGGTAGATGTGTGGGTAAACATAAACTACATTTGAGTACAAATTTACAAACGAATAAT
Source organism: Vulpes vulpes (assembly GCF_048418805.1). Taxonomy (NCBI): domain Eukaryota; kingdom Metazoa; phylum Chordata; class Mammalia; order Carnivora; family Canidae; genus Vulpes; species Vulpes vulpes. Next base: position 14,164,192 of record NC_132794.1, read on the forward strand.
TGAAATTATTTTTGGTTTTAAAACATATGTAGAATTAAAATGCACAAGGACAATAATGCTTAAAAAGAGATGCGTTTCATATAAGGCATTCTAAGGTTTTAGCATTATTAGGAAAGTTGTAAAATAATAATTTATATTAAAACAGAAATAAATCAAGAATGTACATCGAAATTTCTAAGACATTCTAAAATCAGTAAAACACTGCAAATATTACACTTAAATGGGGGAAGCGAGAATATTAAGGTTTTTAACTAATATTTAAAAAGCAGAAAAGGAAAGGAATAGCAATTAAAAAATAAAATAATAGGAAAATTATAGGTTTGTAGATATAAACTCATGTATATATGTATGTGCATATATACATATGAGTATATATAAAACATAAAAGGACTAACAAGTCCAATTCAAAGATTTGGAATGCCATATTGAGGTAGAGATAGAAAAACCATAATATTCCACTTTTAAGAGTAAGTGATAAAGAGGCACCTGGGTGGCTCAGTCGATTAAGAATCCAACTCTTGATTTCAGCTCAGGTCCTGACCTCAGGGTTGTGAGATGGAACTCTGAATAGAGCTCTATGCTGGGTATGGAGATTCTGACTCTTCTCCCTCTTTCCCCTCCCCCATTCATGCTCACTCTTTCCCTCTCTCTCTCTTTCTCCCTCTCTCTCTAAAACATATACATGTGCATATATTTATGCATATTTATGTATGTGTGTCTATATATATATATATGTCTATATATATATGTCTATATATATATGTCTATATATATATATATGTCTATATATATATGTCTATATATATATATATATAGACACACACACATTTTTTTTTTTTAATGAAAATGTTGACTCTGAGTTGTGGAAATAATGGCTTCCAAATATGTATTTGATTCTTATCTCTCTATTCTACCTAATTTTTTTTCATATCTGTGGTTTGTGGAACTATCAGATTTCCATTATATATTTTAGCTCCTACTTTTGCCACCCATTTAATTATTTTATGGGAGTTGCTATTCAACTTGTTATTAACCATCCAGAGGATTCAACTTTGATGAATCATCTTAACAAGTAACCAGGCATTTAAAAGGCATGAGTTGGAATATTAAAGCTGATGCCATCAGATAATGTGTTATCTATTTGTTATCTAGAAAGTGTTTCTGTTATATTTGCTCAATGTAGATAGGAGTTACTTGTGTCCTGCAAAAATGGTAAATACATCCAGTGGGAAGCTATACCATGACCAAGAAAGAAGTGGAAGAAGAAGGCAGCTAATATCTGAATTTCAGACATTTTGTATTGGTGGTAAAGATATTTTCTTTTTCACGGACAACTTTTAGTACCTATTTTAGGTACTAAAAACCTATTTGCAATTCTTTGCTGCTGAGATATTCTCTCAATTTTTTGTTGTCTTTATTATCTTCAATTTTAAAGCACACATTTCTTGAGCACAATATTATTCTAGGATGGCATCTGTGTTCTTTCAGAATTTTGAGTATTTTATTCAATCATCTTTGTAAGTAATTCATATCTTAGTCCTATTGTCACTTTTTTTTTTAAAAATCAGCTTTCTTTCTCAGATTTCTTAGAAATGTTTCTGTCATTGGTATTCATCAGATTTACTAGTATGTAGGCATGGTATTCTCTGTCTTTAACTTTTTGTTTGCAGCCTATATTGACTTTTTTGGGAAAATTTTTGCAGTTTCTCCCCAATATATTTTCTCCCTAATTCTTTTTCTTATTTGGTTCAGGACCCCAAATATAAGTATGTTAAATCTTTTCATTGTGGTCCATATTTGCATGAATTCCCTTCTCTACATTTTATCTCCATTTCTCTCCATGCACTAGTTTAGATAAATATTTCTCAATTAAGAGTGATTGTGCTTTCTATCCCCCAGGTAATATTTGGCAATATCTGGAAAGATTATTCTGGCTTTCATGACTAGGAAGCCTCTGATCTGCTTTGTGTTCATTTCCTTCTATTTAAAATAACCTGGATGCATTGGGTGGCTCACTTGTTTAAGCATCCAACTTTTGATTTTGGCTCAGGTCATAATCTCAAGGTTGTGAGATAGAGTCCTGCATCAGGCTCTGTGCTGGGTGTGTAGCTTGCTTAAGATTCTTTCTTCCTCTCCCTCTGCCTCTAAACAAACAAACAAACAAACCTGAATTTTGAAAGGAGTCTTCGTCATAGATCTATTTGAGGGTCGAAGGAAATAATGAGTAAGATATTCTTTGAACCTTGATTATAGCACTATTTAGGGATAATGTCTTTTTGTAATTTGTTTTTATTACTTAGTAACCTGCTATTTTTTATCTTAGTCTTATACAAGTTTAAGTACTTGGTCTGCAAAAGCTGAGAAAATTACCAAAAGAGTAAACATATATTGTCCCCAACTTTATAGTGAGGTCTAAAATAAATAGGTCTGTTGCTATAAAGTGCTTTTTTTTCACCTATATTTAGTTTGAGCTTTAGTAAAGCATTGATAAAGAATCACACACATTCTTTCCATACATAAAAAAAAAGTGTATTATGTTAGACATATATCAACGGATGTGTGAATCGGGCCATTTTTAACAATAAGATTTAGTTAAACTCATTAGAGTTCATTTAAGGTTAATATGAATTTTTAGAGTGGCCTTTTAGTTTTTCTTTTATTTACTATATTAACTATATAAGGCTAAATATCATTCTTGTTCACAGAATTCCTGAAGAATCTGTCCACTTCATAATCACATTCCCTCTGTCGACGTAGGTAAAAACCACATCATTTTTGAAGGATTCAAAATATATCCTAATTCTCAGACCTTCCCCATAAGACTCTAAAACTAAAAAAATATGAATGCCCAATAACTATAGTTTGAATAAGAAAAATATCCATAGTCCAAAGAAATTGTATCAAATTCATGGAATGCCTGGGTGCCTCAGCGGTTTAACATCTGCCTTTAGCTTAGGGCATGATCCTAGCCTCTGGGGATTGAGTCCTGCATTGGGGTCCCTGCAGGGAGCCTTTTTCTCCCTCTTCCTATGTCTCTGACTCTGTTTAGGTGTCTCTCATGAATAAATAAATAAAATAAAAAAAAATAATTATTTCAAATTCACAAGTTTTAGACTTCCAAATTTTACTCTGAGATGCATACTGAGCTTTTTTAAACCTGTTCAATCAAACTTAACAAAAATTCTACTCAATAATGTATAAACAAAAACATATAATATTGCAGAATAAATTAGTTTATTGGATTATAATCATTTAACTTTTTATCTATTTGGAGCAGGAAATAAATTAGCATGAACTCCATCCATAATGCTGATATTATACATGTTTTGGAGTTAAGTCATTAAATCAAAAACATGCAAGAATCAGTCTGTTAGACTATGCTTGATGGAAAGTAATTGGGTAAGGAACTGGTGATCAAAGTTTAAGACAGTTATCCCTGGGAATAATGAGCATGATGAAACTCTGAGTAGACATTTTGATAGCTTTGCTTAAATGTACTAGAACTCAACAAGTTGATTAGCAGAAGCCAGATAGACAGGTAGGTTGGCAACAAATCCCTGGTGGCTACTACAAGCAAAGTCGGTTGGGTGGCAGAAATTGGATCCATAGCTCAGGAAAGAGAAGCCACAGACTGTAATCTACCACTGGATCCACAGTCCCATGAATAGCAGCTTCTCGATCCATAACCTAGAGAGAGGCTGGTGTTGGACCCATAGATACAATATAAATTGACTGGCAGGGACTGCAGAGCATGGAGATCCTTGGGTGGTAGCAGAATGTCTGATAGGGGCTGGACACCACATAGGATGCTTAGCAGCTGGTGGGCTCACAGCAGGTCTCCTGACAGTCACTATAGCGAGAGGATCCCAGGTGACAGATGCTGGGGGAGCAGAGGTCAGTGTTGTAGACCAGATTTTGGGGGTAAGGGCCACAGGAGGAGCCGGGGTGGGTAGCTCAGGACACCTCCTCCTCCCACCCCCCCAGGAACTGGAAGGAGAATTTTCTAGAGCAGCAACTGTGGGACGTGTTGGCAGGACATAAGAGTTCTTGTTAGTCACCATGAGAAAATTCTGAGATTTTAAGATGATTTTGTGCACTGGATATTTTACATACTCATCAGTTGATATGACACAGTTACAGATACAGTCTTCTCATATCATCTGTGCATCCTCTTCTGCATTTGTGTAATTCATTAACCTTCTCTGTCATTGCAGTTGACTAACTTCATACCTGTTGTCCTTATGGATACAATGAATACAATGATCATTCCTATCTCAGTAATTCCAGAACTATTTGTCAGTAATCCTCAACCTTCTATGGCCAGGAAAGCCTATTCTTCTCTCTCTGGCTATGACTCCATGTATATCAGTTCCTGCTTTGCTCCAGGATACTTTCTGTCACTTTTCTACTATGTCAAGTGCTAAGTGACATAGCTTTATTTCTTATAAGGATACTTCTAGTGATTGATTCCACTTGTCACCACTGATTTACATTCTCCAAATTTATTCTCCATCTATCACATATTTTATAGCACTTCTCACATCCAATAGAAGGAAGAAAAATAACACATAATGGAATGTGGCTAGAAATAGGAAGGAGTCAAGCATTTAAAGGCAAAGAGACTCAAAAAGACTAAACAGAGGTGGAGTCACAAGAAAAGTTTGACTCAGACCATTTGAAGAGGGAGCAGAGATGATGATGACAATGTAGTTATCTAGAAAAAGGAAATGAAGAGACAGGGATTTCAATGATCTCTTCTACCTATTTTTAGCCTAATGGATCTTTTAATTTAAATGACATTTAAAACAAATAGTATCACATATTTTAATTTTACATTATCCAAATTTTTAAAGAATCTGGGGCCTCCTCCTAGAACAACTCAGCCTCTCTACTGCTCAGACTGAATGAATTTTGTGCATTTTCAAAGTCGTTTCCTTTCCTGTAATTTCCTCCAAAAATATAAAATAGGTGTCCCTGTATGGCTCAGTTGTTTAAGCAACTCTTGATTTCAACTCAGGTCATGATCTCAGGGTCATGAGATTAAGACCCCCATCAAGGCTTTATACTGCCTGCTTAAGATGCTCCCTCTCCATCTTCCTCTGCCTCCCCCACCTCTCTCTTTTTCTCAAAAAAAAATATATATATATATATAATAGCCTTCTTTTATCACTCTTCATTTTCTTTTGAATAGTACATTAACTGAGTATTAATTTCCAATGGGTTCACTATGTCAGATAAATTTGCACTGAAATAAATACTAACAGATTTTTGGAGGGCTAAAGGAAAATAATCTTAGGGGGAAACAGTTCCAAGAAAGATTAGGCATACTATTTACTAATTGTATTCTCTAGGAAGCAAGCACCAAGACATGGATAGAAGAAAAAAAAGTTTGTAAGAGTAGAATGAAAAAAGCCATTCTACCACTGTGTTCTAGTCACTGACCAGGAACTGCCACGAGGAGAACTTAACCTTGGCTTAAAAGCTGAGGTAGAACCCAAAGAAGCCAACAGAGAAAGCTGTCTGCTGGCCTCCCTTGTCAAAAACCAAGCAGCCATTCCTTTTGTGAAGTGATGTGATGTGCATTCCAGTGCAGATCTGTACCTGTTCCAGTTCACTGGTTGCACCTTCAGGGTCAACTTGTCAGGAAAGAGATTCTTCATGGCTCGGCTATGGCTCTTTTTGCAGGGGAACTATAAAAGGGCAGTGCCAGTGGCATGAAACACAGTCCCCGTCCCTGCATTTGGTCTTGGAGCTGCAGCTGCTGCTCACCATCTCCCTCCTTCACTATCCATTAGAGATTTGTCTCACCCTTAGTTACCACCTCTGGTGGTCATGGTGGATTTCTTGGTGGTCTTACCCAAATCTCATTCCTTAGAAGAATGAATCCTGATAACTGTACCTTTTTCTTCCTAGAGTTGCTGCATTCAACAAGTTATGTCCACAGGTGGATGGAAGGTTCCAAGACCCACTCAAGGAGATCAACTGAGCTTCACAAGTATTTCCCTTTCCTTCATTGTGTGACAGCAACCCTACCACTTTCTACTAATCATAATCACCTCCCCTTGGATAGATGACAACTCCTTTTTTTTTTTTTTTTTCCTTTTGGTTTCTGAAAACAAGGAGCCCAAAGTGCTCAGGCAGCAGTTGTAGTTGTAGTTCAATGAGATCCTCAGCAAGTCTGCCTTTGGGTGGCAGACTTTAAAATTCCAGCTACAGAAATAGGAAGCACAAAGTTCTTAAATGGGTCTTTAGAAGTGATAGGTGGATATTTGGAGCCCAATCTTTTGAGGATAGAGCCTCCACACTAATACTTCAACTTTACAGTCAGTAGACCAATCCAATGTACCATCAGACAGGCAGCTTCAGAGTGGTGTGGGTTTTTTGATAAACCTGTGGATCTCACTTATACTATCTCTACTATGAAGCAGATTTCCTGAGTGGATGCTACATTGTGAGCAATCCATGCTGGTAGAACAAGATATTCATTAACTCCTGAATAATGGTGCTGCTGAGGTAAGCATAAGAAGAAAACTCATACTCTAAATACATATCTATACATTTGAGAATGAACACTAACCTTTCCAGGGCAGAAGAGGACCAGGTTCAACTTGTAACCAAGCAGCCAGTTGGTCTTGAGGACTAAAATTATGCTGGGATTTTAGCATTAGCCTCCATTGCCAAGATTGGATATTCAGAGGTGACATTAATTATATCAGCCTTGTAAGTAGGAGCTTATGATAATGGACCCATCCATAGCTTCTGTGGTTTCTTGTTCAGCTTATCAGCATCATAAGGACAGCTGACAAAGGTAGGCTCACATAACTGTCAGAGTCGTTTTATCTACTTGATTGTTTCATTCCTCTTCCATGGTGGATGCAAAAGAAGAAACACACAGATCACACTTTGCACCCACCTGCATGTGTCTATCTACATGTCTGTAAACCAGATTTCTTTGTACCGACTTTCTAATATTCTCCCTTCCAGGTCCCTACCTAGCTGATCAGGCCAACTGTCCACGAATCTAAGATGAATCAGATGTGTTTTTTCCTTTTGTCAGCAAACATCAAGGTCCCATATCCTTTGGAGTAAACACGCTCTATATTGCTCTGAGGTTATTATTCATATACAATTTATGCATGCAAAAAAAGAATTCCAAAAAAATATTTTAGAGAAAAAATTGTCTAAAGCCTCAAATAAATTAGTTCAGGTTTATCAATCTATCAGACTTCCAGAGTTTGTTTCCAGAGACTTAGTAAACATTAACTTGAATACCCCCCCAAGAAACAAAAGAAAAAATAAAATTACCCAATTGAAACTAACAATAAAATAAGCAAAAATTTTGGAAGCCAGAATGAATTTATTACATTATATTCATAAATGTTTTCATCATTCTTTTGAGTAAAGTATATCAATAAGAATCCCATTAATTCATTAACATTAGTTCATGTTTATTAACATAAATTCCATTAATTTATCTCACAATTTATTTCATTAATTCCACTAATTTTATAAATTCATCCAATGAGATTAAATATATGCTAGGGACATTTTTTTGGCCAATACTTTCTGGCTGGAAGAAAGTTGACTGGATAGTATTTCTTGAAGATCATAAAGATGATGAACTCTCTGTTTAGAGGTTAGACATATTGCTCAAAATGTCTGGACCCTCAACAAGTGGATCTATAGAAGCCAGATCCACATGTTGGTCTGTAACAGGATGACTGGCAGCTCCTGGAAGTGAAGAAGGTTGGGCGGCAGAATCTGGATCCATAGCTCAGGGAAGGGAAGCCACAGACTCCAGAACCCAGGGATCTGAAACCCTTGGATCCACAGCCCCCTGAGTAGCAGCTTCTGGATCCATAGCCCAGGGAATGGCAGCTGCTGGACCCCAAACCCAGAGACCCAGAGCAAGTCGTCTGGCAGGGACTGCAGAGCGTGGAGGTCCTCGGGCGGTAGCAGGATGTCAGACAAGGTCTGGACACCACACAGGATGTCTGGCAGCTGGTAGGTTCACAGCAGGTCTCCTGACAGCCAGTGTGGAGGGAGGAGCCCACCTGGCAGGTGCTGGGAGAGCAGACCTCAGTGCGGTAGACCAGGTTGCTGGAGTGGGATGAGCCACAGGAGGAGCTGGGGTAGCGCAGGTATCCCCCAAAGGAGCGGGAGGAGAAGTTTCCAGAGCAGCAGCTGTAGGACATGTTGGCAGGAGATGTGAGTTCAGCTGGCTGACAGTGAGAGGATTCTGATGTTGAATGTCATCTGCTAGACTGGGGCACTTTTATACTCTTAGCCACGGGTGTGGCATTTTTTTACAGTTGCCTTTCCCACACTTGGAATCTCTCATTCCATATGTGTAATTCAATGATATTTTCTGTAATTGCAGATGATTCCTTCCATCTCATACTTACAGAATTCATCATGTTGTTATAGCACCAAGCCAACGAACTATTCCAAAGTCAGAAATGCTATGACTGTATGTCATTAATGACAGCTAATCATGGCCAGAAAAGCCCCTACTCTTCTCCTTGGATGAGACTCATTTTGCCTTTGCCCCTATGTTGGCTGGGGAAATGCTTAGATCTAAAGACAGAGATTGAGATTAAGTCTTTTTTTTTTTTTTCCAGTGGAATAGAGGCACCCTATTTGTCACCAATGATTTTCTTTTTGTAAATTTATTTCTTCCCCTAAAATTCATTTACATATATTACATTATATTACATATTGCCTCTCAAATCCAATGGTAAAGGGAAAACAGATAAGACAAATTGATCGAGAAACATGGTGGATCACAGAGATGAATCAGGACAAGTATTTAAGGGCAAAATGACTAAGTAAGACTAATTTGAAAGAGTCTCAGTGGATACCAATTTGTACATATGAGAAAAATCCCAAAGAGGCAAATAGTCTTGAGGTAAGAGAAGATAACTAGTGACACCATAGATCTTCCCATTTCTGTGTAATTCTGATAAAAATGGGTTCTGGATCAATGTAGTTTATGGCCTTTCGTATATACATTATCCCTTTGTAACCTGTCATTACAATGTGTCCAGTGATCCTACTCTCCTAGAACAGCTCTTATTACATATTTTTATCTTAGATTATTTCCTTCAGTTGTCTCCTTCATTGTAAAAACACTTTTTTCCTACTACACTTCTTTAAGATTATCTTTCTACTATAAAATATTTTCTTTTATAGAGCTCTCCACATGAAGCAAACCTAAGCTAAAACAAATACTTAAGTGTTTTCTCCAGTTAGAAAGACAATTACCTCAGAGGGGAACTTGTAATTGAAGGAAACAATAGAAAGATTGAAATATAAGTGAGTTGTCTAAATATTCATTGTTCATAACACTAATAAAGTGATTTGTGGTTCTGAATATACAGGTGGAAGTAAATAGTAATCGAGAATAATCATGAAAATCTCTTGAAAACTTACTAAAAATTTTAAAGATTATAAAATAATAACTTAAAAGGGTAAAGTTATAGCTTTAATCATTTTACTACTACTCCTGAAAGTGTGAAAATTTACTATTACATAAGTAAATGTGTAAGTAGAAATCTCGGTCTTAAAGTATCGATAATTAAATATAATACACTAAATAATCTATATAAAAGACTTAGATATCATATTGGACTAGAAATCAAAACTATTTTTTTAAACATTTTATTTATTTGATTGAGAGATAGAGATCATGAGCAGGGGGGAAGGACAGAGGGAAAAGCAGACTCCCCACAGAGTAGGGAGCCTGATGCAGGGCTCGATCCCAAGACTCTGAGATCATGACCTGACTTGAAAGTAGATGCTTAACCCACTAAGCTACATAGGCACCTGGAAATCAAACCTATTTTCTACTTAAAATAGGCTTTCCTAAACATAAGGAAACAGAGAAAGGAGAAAGTAAAAAGATACATCAGGAAAAAAAAGAAAGAAGAAAGAAAGAAAGAAAGAAAGAAAGAAAGAAAGAAAGAAAGAAAGAAAGAAAGAAAGAAAGAAAGAAGGAAGGAAGGAAGGAAGGAAGGAAGGAAGGAAGGAAGAAAGAAAGAAAGAAAGAAAGAAAGAAAGAAAGAAAGAAGAAAGAGAAAAGAAAGAAAGAGAAAGAAAATGCTACTTCCATTTTACTAACTTCAAAGTTTGCTATAAGATATAAAGCATCATGTTATTAGATGTAATACAAAGATATTTCTTAACAGTCATTCTGTCAACCTTCCAGGATGATAGCCATTATTTTTGTATTCATTTAGAGGTTACCCCAACACCACACCATCCAACCATCCAACAGAGTAGCCACTAGCCACATATATCAAGTTCAATTTACACCAATTAGAATTAAGTTAAAATTAAAATTTGTGGGATGCCTGGGTGGCTCAGTGGTTGAACATCTGCCTTCGGCTCAGGGTGTGATCCTGGAATCCCAGGATCAAGTCCCACATGAGGCTCCCTGTAGGGAGCCTGCTTCTCCTGCCTGTGTCTTTTACTCTCTCTGTTTCTGTGTCTTTCATGAATAAATAAATAAAATCTTTAAAAAAAAATTTATTCCTCAGTTATATTAGCCACATTTCATGTGCACAATAGATACATGTGGCTGTGGGATGTCATATATTGGAAAATGCAGACAAAAATATTTTGGGTGCCTGAGTGGCTCAGTCGGTTGAGTATCTGCCTTTGGCTCAGATCATGATCCCAGGGTCCTAGGATCAAGTCTCACCCTGGGCTCCCTGCTCACGGGGTAGTTTGCGTCTCCCTCTCCCTCTCCCCTCTGCTCATGCTTACTCTCTTTCTCTCTCTCTCTCAAATAAATAAATAGAATCTTTAGGAAAAAAAATATTTTCAGCAACACAGAAAGTTCTATTGGACAGCACTGCCTTAAAGTTCACAGCATGCCTTGTTGACTTGCTAATAGAAATGAATACTTTTATTATTTCTATTTCAGTGCAAGAATGTCAGAAAACTTGAGGTCAATTATCCTTATCCCAAGTCATGTACTACTATGTTAGGATTTTCTGTAATGCAATTTCATGTATGCTTATGCATATTGATATATATTTGCCTCCATGTTTTTATGACCAAAATTTGCTTAAATTTACCCAATATATGTATATTTTATTATATATTATAATAATTATATATATGACCAATTTACTGTACATTTTTAATTATACATAAAGATATATATATATATCTTTTGTTTACTCTTCATTTCTTCTTACATCTTTTTCTATGTTCTGGGATTATTTTGCTTCTGACTATATATAATTTCTATTATATATTTTAGTTATGAAAGGCTAGTAACTCATTATTTACAGTTTTGATTATCTGAAAATGCCTACATTTCTCCTTTTTTTTTTTTTTTTTTTTTTTTTAAGGGAGCAAGGCCGTGGGGAGGCACAGAAAGAGAATCCCAAGCAGGCTCCATGCCCAGCCCAGAGCCCGACTCCAGGCTTGATCCCATGACCTTGAGATCATGACCTGTGCCAAAATCAAGAGTCAGATAATCAACTAAACCACCCAGGTGCCCCCTCCTCATTTTTGAAATATATACTCATTAGTCAAGTACTCTAAAATTTTCTTTCTTCAGAAATTTGAGGATATTTGTCTTCCTACTTTCCTTTTTCTGTTTAGAATTCAGCTGTCAATCTTACTATTGCTTTAAATCTGTCTCTTCATTTGTGTTCATCAGTTTGACGCCAATATATTCTCTTTGTTAGTTTAAATATGTTCTCCATAACAATCTCTAATTGTCTCTCAAGCTATATATAATGTATATCAATCCATTCAACAATTTACATTTAACGTATTGAATTTTTCTTTTTTTCTTTTTTTTTTTTTTTTTTTAGGGAGAGCAAGCATGAGTGGAGGTGTAGGGAGGGGCAGAGGAAGAGGGAGAATTTTGAGAGAGAGAAGGAGGATCTCATGACCCTGAGATCAAGACCCTAGCCAAAATCAAGAGTTGGACACTTAACAGACTGAGTCACCCAGGCATCCCTCTACTTGGTTCTTTTAATATGCTTCTCTCTCTCTTAAAATTTTAAATCTATCTTTTTATTTCTAAAGTGAATTCTACTACCTGACATATATTTTGGATTTAGTTATTTCTTCACTTATTGAAGTCTGGTAAATTTCCCTAAGGTATCAGATGATCTATATCTATGTCATCTATCTATGTATACCATCTATATACTCATATATGTATAAAACAATACAATTATATCTATACCTCTAAATCTATACCTGCATTTATAATTTATATTTATCTATGTAAAGAAATAGTTTAAGGTCGCCTCTATACCATGATAATATTTTTTGTAGTTTCAAGTTTTTATTTAAATTCCTATTAGATAACATATAGTGTGATATTAGTTTCAGGTGTACTATACAGTGATTTTTTTTTAAAGATTTTATTTATTTATCCGTGAGAGACACACACAGAGAGAGAGGGGCACAGACACAGGCAGAGGGAGAAGCAGGCTCCATGCAGGGAGCCTGACATGGGACTTGATCCCGGGTCTCCAGGATCACACCCTGGGCTGAAGCAGTGCTACACTACTGAGCCACCGGGCTGCCTGTACAATACAGTGATTTAGCATTTCCATACAACATCTGGTGCTCATCACAACAAGTGAACTCATTAACCCCTATCACTTGTTTAACCCATCCCCCTGCCCACCTTCCCTCCATCAACCCTCAGTCTGAGTTCTGAATATTTAAGGGTCTGTTTTATGGTTTGCTTCTGTCTCTCTCTGTCTTTTTTCACCCCTGCATTCATCTGGATTTTTCTTAAATTCTACATATGAGTGAAGTCATATGGTATTTGTCTTTCTCTGACTGACTTCTTTTACTTAGCATAATACTCTCTAGCTCTATCTACATCACTGCAAATGGCAAGATTTCATTCTTTTTCATGGTTGAGCAATATTCCATATATATATGTATATTATACACACACACTATAAAACTTCTCTATCCATTCACACATACATAATATATATATATATATACACACACACACACTATATCCATTCACACTATGACTTCTCTATCCATTCACACATATTATATATATGTATATATATAATACACATACACATACTACACACAATTTTATATATATATATATATATGTATATATATAATACACACACACACACATACTACAACTTCTCTATCCATTCATTAGTTGATGAACATTTGTGCTTTTTTCATAATTTGGCTGTTGTTGATAATGCTGTTATAAACATCAGGGTCTGTGTATCCCACTGAATCTGTATTTTTGTATCCTTTGGGTAATTACCTAGTAGTGAAATTCCCATATCATAGCATAGCTTTATTTTTAATTTTTTAGGGACCTTCCATACTGTTTTTCAGGGTGGCTACTCCAGTTTGTGTACCATGCTAATCTAATCAAGCATTGACATGATTAGGAACTTAATTTCAGTTCATAGGAAGGGATAAATATTTAAGGTTCACCCTAGTCCTAACATATTGTTCAGAGTCTCAGTTTTGGTCAAAATCATTGGAAATTTCTAACTTTCATTTGGCGTTACCTGAGCTCATGAACCTCCACGACATTTTGGCCATAGTAATTTCTGGACATTTTCACATATATTTTCTTTGCCTAAATTTTCTAGACAAAAAAGAAATTTCCAAATAATATTTTCATTTGTAAGTATATTAATTTTTATCTTATTCCCCCTTAGGAATAAGCTTTAAATTCCTAACCAATTCTTGGATGAAATATTTATCTTATAATATATTAAAGAGTGTCTAGAATAGGTGAGAAATAAGAGCAAGAGTGTCCAATCACAAAATTACTTTACTTTAAATATTTATTTATTTATGTTAGAAAGCGTAGGGGGTCAGGAGAAAAGCAGAAGGAGAGTCTTAACTCCAAGCTGAGTGCTGAGCCCAACCTAAGACTTGATTTCATAGTCCTGAGATCAAGAACTGAGCCAAGACCAAGAGTCGGAGGCTTAACCAACTGTGCTACGCAGGCATCCCACAAATTTATTTTAAAAGTTTGAATGGATGCAATGGAAACAAGAATTATTGCAATTTAAAGTATAATACCCCTAAATAAGTAACCAAAATGTGGGACGCCTGGGTGACTCAGCGGTTGAGTGTCTGCGTTTGGCTCAGGGCATGATCCCAGATTCCCATGATCGAGTCCCATATCAGGCTCCTTGCATGGAGCTTGCTTCTCCTCCCTCTCTCTGTGTCTCTGCCTCTCTTTCTGTGTCTCTCCTAAATAAATAAAAAAATTTAAAAAAAAAAAGAAGTAAATAAAATGTAATACCTCTAAATGATTGAGGGGCAGTTACTTAGCTATTTTTAACCATGTTTGTTTTTCTCACACTGTATAAAATCTTCAATTGTAAGTTAACCAAATTTCCATTCATTCCTTGAATATAAAAATAATTTTCAGTCTTTTCTACTTTGCTTATTTTATTTCATCTGCCCAGATTTCCCCTTTGCCCCTTCTAATGCTGTTATGTCTTTGCAATTCTAAATAAATTTCACCTTTTAAGATGCTATGGGACAGGTATTCTTTATAAGTTCCTTATTCTTTCTGCATCTCCCTTTTCTTGCATTTAACATAACAGATTCATAATGGGTATCTTTCTCCAAGGGCTGTTGTACAGCTTAAAGAAATAAGGTGCAGGCACATTTACTAAACATATGTTAACTCTTTTTGTTCTCAGTTTTAGGTTCTTTATCAAAATCTATTTTTGCACTTTGTTATTCCTGAAAATACTTTGCCTGAGATAACAGACAATATTACCATGAAAAAGAGAAGTAATGTTTCCCCATTTTTTGTTGAGATACACATTAAATCATCACTCCTGATGGTATCAAATGTTAATTATCTTTTAGTTTGAAACATGAGTAAAAACCAAGGTGGAAATCATCCTTATGATTTTAGATTCTTCACTCAAATTTTGTGGTATTGTTCATTACACATATGGAGATAAGACCATGTTGAATACTCATCAGTGAGATGCAGGTGTTTATTACTTTTATCAAGAAATGGTAGGTGACTTCAAGCAAAATAACTTAAAATTCATACATAATCATTTTCATTTGTCTTCTATTCAATTTTTCTTTTATGTATAAGCCTAACCATATAAATGTAAATATTATTTTTGTTCTCTGCATTCCTTATATAACTATCAGCCAGTCTGCTGCATTATGCTTGTTGGCATTCCCACATCTTGTGAGGGAATCAATTTAATTCCTGAGTCAAATTTCAATTCATAAAAGTCTATGTACTTAAAGAATAGTTTACTACTACTTGTAGTTAAAGTGAGAAAAATATCTGAGGTCCCTCAAAATTCAAATCCTCAATTTCTTAGGATTTCAAAATATTTCAGGTGCATATTGATCTTTTAATAATATCATCATTATCTATCACAATCAAAAGCCTAGTCAAGAAATAACTAACAACAATAAACATAGCTGGTTATCAGAACTAGTAAATTTGTTAGATTATAATGATTTGACTTTTAATATAATTTTGAAAGAAAATCCAATAACAAATTTTATCTCCAATGCAGACTTTAGATTTTATTTTCAATTAGTGCATTAATTACAGAATTTTTCAAATAAAGTCTGTCAGCCACTATTTGGGGCCAGAGACAAGGTGAAGATTTGATAATCAAAGATCTTCCTGTAGGTGACAGAGATAATAAAGTTTATGAGTAAAGGCATTGGTGAGATTGGACAACAAGACTAGAAATGTAATAAGGTGATCAGAAGAAGCCAGATCCACATGTTGGTCTATAACAAGAAGGCTGACAGCTCCTAGAAGCCAAGTTGGGTGAGGGGCAGAATCTGGATCCATTGCCCAGAGAAGGGAAGCCACAGACTCTGTAACTCATGGGTCTTAAACCCTGGGATCCACAGCCCACTGAGTAGCAGCTTCTCGATCCATAGCCCAGGGAACGGCAGCTGCTGGACCCCAAACCCAGAGACCCAGAGCAAGTCGTCTGGCAGGGACTGCAGAGCGTGGAGGTCCTCGGGCGGTAGCAGGATGTCTGGCAAGGTCTGGTCACCACACAGGATGTCTGGCAGCTGGTAGGTTCACAGCAGGTCTCCTGACAGCCAGTGTGGAGGGAGGAGCCCACCTGGCAGGTGCTGGGAGAGCAGACCTCAGTGCGGTAGACCAGGTTGCTGGGGTGGGATGAGCCACAGGAGGAGCTGGGGTAGCGCAGGTATCCCCCAAAGGAGCGGGAGGAGAAGTTTCCAGAGCAGCAGTTGTAGGACATGTTGGCAGGAGATGTGAGTTCAGCTGGCTGACAGTGAGAAGATTCTACGTTTGAATATATTGCTCCTCAAGTGAGGCATTTATATACTCTCAGGAATGGGTGTGGCACTTTACAGGGTCATCTTTTCCAAATTTGGAGTCCCTCATTTGCATATGTTTAATGCAGTAGTCCTTTTTGTAATTGGAGTTCACTACCTCTCTTCATCTTTCGTTTATGGGTTCACTCATTTTGTTTTTACAGCTCTATGTCAATGAAGTAAATCTATGTTACAAATGCTATGATGGTGTGTAATTAATATCTACTCCATCATGGCCAGGGAAGCCCCTCTGATTTTTCTGGTCATGACTACTTACATGTGCTCAGCTTTGGCTGAGGAATGCTTTCTTCCTAGGGTGGGGATTACAGTGCAGTCATCTCCCTTTTGTGTCAGTGACTGAGAAGCAGAAATCTGGTCTTAAGGAATCTTCTAAAGATTGCTCCTACATCCAACCATTGATTCACACTCTCTAATATAATTTTGCATCTATTACTTCCTACTAGAAATGCTTACTATATCCAGTCTAGAGGGTTGTTATAAAAGTAAGCCAAGAGGATTGACAGAGACAATTAGAAGTGGGCATAATCCTGAAAAAATATGTCTTTGTCTTTAGTGAAAAAATGTCTTTAGTCTAAAGACTAAAAAAATTTAGTCTTTAGAAAAATGAAATCTAATCTAAAGCAAGAAGAGACCAATATGAACACGTGTGAAGAAAACTGAAGTAGGAGATGCTATTGAGATGAAATGAGGAAACAAGGGACAGTGGTAGAGAGAGGGACAAGACTGTCAAGATTTTCTTCCACCCCATTGGGTGATTTATGAATATTCTACTTCTTAGTTCAGTCATAGCAAATTGTTTCAAAATGAACTTAATTCATGACTTTTGTGCAATACATTTATATGTGTGAAACATTGTGAGGGCTACCCTCCCACAATACCTCAAAATTTTGAATGTTCTCTGAGTATTTCCAAGGTCATGGCAGATCCTATAATTTTCTCCCTACTTTTGGTACATGCTTCTGTCCCAGTTTTTTTACTAGAGGGGATCCAGGTTATGTGAATCTTGAAGTTTATAACTTGGGGGCACTTTTTTAAGAAAAAGAATACACCATTATGAACATAATAGATAAAAATATGAACACTAATTTAGAGTAAAACAATATTAATAAATATAAATTACAAGATGACAAAAACAAATATCACAAAATCAAGACAATAATATGATATCATCATAATCATTACCATCATCTATAACATTTCCTCTATTTTTATTGGCTACATAGTCTTTGATCACTTTTACATACGACAATAATTTTATAAACATGATTTTCTTTACAAAGAATAGAATATAATTCAGGTTTTCTTCTAAAATTATGAATCAAAAAATTATTTTTGATGACACAGAAAAGTTCCTTTCAATATTACTATTTATTATTAATGCCACATCTGTAACATCCTGTATAGTTTCTTCTCAGTTGGTGCTTCAATCCTGGGATTATGATTATCTCAGTCTGGTGTCCCTGATTCACCTTCTTATCCCAGTCTGCTGGCCCTAGAGGTTGTGGACTTATGTAAAAATTAGCTATAGGGATGCCTGGGTGGCTCAGCGGTTGAACATCTGCCTTTGGCTCAGGGCGTGATCCCAGGCTCCTTGTCGGGGGCCTGCTTCTCCCTCTGCCAATGTCTCTGCCTCTCTTTCTGTGTCTCTTACGGATAAATAAATAAAATCTTAAAAAAAATCAGCTACAAATGACTATGGACCCTTGGTTTTAGTGATCTATCAGGTAGCAGAGTAATGTCTTGGTTCTAATCCCTCTTCTTAAAGTCAAAACTCTCTGAAGTGCTGAGGTTCGTCAGGTTGATTCTAGAGGCTAGAGGTAGTACAGGCAGTTTTCTGGATCCACCCAGAGCTCCAGAACTACTTCAAGGGCAAATAATTGGCTCTCAGACTACAGCAACACAACTGGAGCAGTGGATTCCTCCAAACCTCCCTTGGAAAAAGTCAGACAAAAGACGACTCTCCCACCGAAGCTTCATTAGGTTAAATCTGTCTCTATCTTCACTTAAGTTGCTCTATCCAAGATGCTTGAACATGTGCTGGTCATGTTCTGTCTGAGGTATCAGGGACTTACGTAGAGTGCCCAGGTCTCTCTTCAGTATACTTTCCATGGAAATGTCTCTGCCCAGAGCCCTAACTTAACTTTCAATAATTGTATTGTTGTGATTTGTTATTGTTTTTGTTATTTGCCTCTGGTCCTCTTTAACTCCAAGTTTTTTTTTTTAAAGGAAAATATCTGATAGATTTATCACATTTTTTTGAGTATATTGCTGTTTCCTGCCAATTTCAAGATGAATACACCAATGTAACATACACCAAAAGTCAATTATGTGGTATCAGGCACTCAGAAAGTATACTGCTATGGCTTAAGGATTGAGTTGCAACTCTATTTGAAAAAATTACAATACAATTCTACTGTATTTGCTTAAATTAACAACTTTTCCTCAATGTAAAAGTAGGTTTCACTGCAATTTTACAAAAGAAAACACTGTATATAGGACTTCTATAAGTCCAAGAAATGGTGAAGTAACTTCATTCACATCAAAGAAATACTTTTAAAAAGTTTATGTTATGATCTTTTAAATTTCTAGATTTTTTTTTTCCTAACGGTTTCTAGCCACTGAGATAAAAGTGCACTCAATGCTGTGAACACCATGCCTTTCTCAAATAACTGTTTTTCAAAGAACTTCTTGAAAATAGTTGTCTTATCACAAGTAAGAGTGATTTTTGCTCACTGGAGATAGGATTCTATTAACCAAAATAATAAAGTCAGCAAAATTTGTCTATGGTGACACAACCTTTTGGCTGCCCTCACAGGCACACGATGTTGTCCTCTTCCCTATACATCTGACCTTCCTCACGTCAATGTGATAGTGTTGATATTGGCTGAAATAACAAATCACAAACTCCCAGATCCTCTACCAAATCCAGCCCACACAGGTTTGTTCATCACACAAGCATGGAACCCCCCCCCACACACACACAGGTTTTTTTTTTATTAAACTCTAAATTACTCGCCAATATTTAAAAATAAAAAATTCATGCATATATCGATTTCTGACATCTTTTAAAAATTCTGAAAATCTGGCTATGCTGGGATCCTTGCTTGCAGGTGTCTGGAACTCACTACAAGCAGTTCCATTCATAGAGGATGGGCTCTCCGAAATTCCCAAGTTCAGCTACTCCTCTTTATTTTATAGCTATGGGGCTGTCATTAGTCATAAAGCAAGTGCTATCATTTTCCTGTATTAATTAATGTCTCTTTCATAAATAAGAGAACAAGAGGTAAATTGAGAGGCTATGGGTTTTAAGATATTTTGTGAAAACAACTTCCCTGTGCACTTGAAGGATACTCTTCTATGTTTAATAGGAAAATATAATGTGTCTGTGTTGGTGGACTGGAATATAAAACACCAATCATGAAACAAATGACAGGTCAACCGGACCAACTCACTTATGCTTATGATCCTCAATTTAAAATACATGCCCGCAGAACTTGACATGGTTTTTATATACTGGGCAGTGATTTAAATCAGTGGTGTCTTACTTCTGAATATGCAACAGAATTAACAAACGAATCATTTTAGAACATACAAACCAATCAGAAAATAAATACACAGTTTTATAAACCAAATGATTGTTTTCCTCCTCAGGCTGCTCCATATGTGATTCTGATGTACTACCATGGTTAGATTAATGAGTTAACAAAATTAAACTAATTAAATTAAGTTAAATTATATTATTAAACTAAAGGGTTAACATCTAGTCAGGAGCCCACAGGAGATGCTCATAGCCGTGTGACATCATACTATATGCCTGACAACTGTAACCATCTCTGTACAGGGATCGTCTTTTAAGAATATGAAGTATAACATTACAGAGAAAAGGAAATCTATTTTCTCTTTATAACGTCATAATTCTATTGTAATGGGCAGTTCCTTCTAATAATATGCTACACCCTCTCTTCTTGCTGCTGTGCAGATATAATAGCTGTTATGAATGCTGTTGTTTGGAAATGTTGAAGATGGATTTAGTAGCATTAATATCCATCCTGCAAGATGCAGCATCCTAGGGTTTGAACAAAGGCTCTGTGTCACTACCCAGTGACATTGTGCAGATGGCCTCATGATGAGTAGTAACGACTCACCATAAATACAGGAGAGAAGAATAGCCATTTTGACAGACTGTGATAGCTAAAATTGGAAAGCAGAATAAAAAAGGCATTTGAGTTAGAAATCAGATGTTAAATGTAAGAGTGGAACTAAAATGGTCTGTGGTAAATAGTAGGCACTCTATAGACATGTTAATTGAATGGAAAGGGAAATTTTCTTAATGTTTTAAATGTCTTAAATGAACTAGATATGTCACCTAAGAAAATTATGTAAATATTAACTACTTTTGTGTGTTCTTTCTTTGATTGGCAGCTTAATGAAGGTTGACTATATGTATCTAATGGACATGGAAGGTTTTCTACTCAGATGTCACAGGTCAGCTAAGACCCACGGGCTTAAAGTTTTCCAGATGATATCAAGTCTTGACCTAGTGGAAAGTAGTGAGAGGAGGAGAAAAAGCACAGGTGAGCAGAAGTGTGTGTGTGTGTGTGTGTGTGTGTGTGTGTGTGTGTGTATGCAACTTCGTCTCCTGCCACAGAAGAGGTCTGGCCTCTTCCTCATGGTGGAATATCACCATCTCCTGCCTCATTTCTCTCTTTCCCCAGACTTTACTGACTGAAGGCAGAAGGAGTAGAATATGAGGAAGCAACTCCATATTTACTCTGCATTTATTCACCTAACCTCTGGAAGGTGACAAAGGGTTAGGGGAGCTCTCTCTGGAAGGTGACAAAGGATTAGGGGAGCTCTCTCTGGAAGGTGACATAGGGTGAGGTGAGCCTCTGGAAGGTGACATAAGGTTAGGTGAGTTCTCTGTTCACAAATTTCCTTCATCTCCAGTTCTGGGGTAGAGGGGAGGGTACCTGCGTGGGCATGGGGTATGGCATGGAGAGAAGAACAGGAAAAGAAAAGGTAAAGAAGAAGAATTATGCCAGAGTACTTCTGGATTTTCAGAGGCTTCAGTAGAGGATACTTAAGGTTTCTTTGTCCCCTCAGCTTGTCTACTCTTATAATTAGGTAGGAGCCCTTGACAGGAAGACAGCCTGAATCTCTCTGGAGGGGACCGTTTTAGTGCTGCCCAATTGGCTGAGCTTCATTGATGGATGGCTGGAGACACAAACATAGCAGAGGTCCTGGCTTCCCAGTGTCTGTTAAGGCAACTGGAGAAAGCGCCAACATCTGGGATGCCTCCAATCCAGGGTCTTGCTCTGGTTATCTCCTTTATTAGTGGAATAAACTGCTTAACTCCATTTACTCATTTTCCCATTTCTGTGCTCAAATTCTATGATGCTAAAATTTGGTTTTGGTGCCAAGAGACTAATGGGCAAGTCTCCCTTGCAAGTTCTTCCCCATTCAAAATAGACTAAGGTTTTGACAGGAGGGGTTAAAGGCTGTAAAACAGAGTTTAGCCTGTGTATTCTTTGAGAAACGTTTATATACAGGTTCCTTTGTTCTTGTTTGCTACCTTTCTTGACAGTGACTTTTTAACTTAATACCAGAATTTGATTCATTTTTAGAGAGTTGGAATTTATCTATCTATCTATCATCTATCTATCTATCTATCTATCTATCTATCTATCTATCTATCATCTATCTATCTATCTATCTATCTATCTATCTATCTATCTATCTAGATTTTATTTATTTATTCATTAAAGAGGCAGAGACATAGGCAGAGGGAGAAGCAGGCTCCATGCAGGAAGCCTGATGTGGGACTTGATTCCGGGACTCCATGATCACGCCCTGAGCCGAAGGCAGATGCTCAACCACTGAGACACCCAGGTGTCCCTAGATGGTTGGAATTTAAAACAAACAACATAATCTTAGGGCATTCTGGAATGAACTATGATTACTCAGGATCTTAAACTCCAGTGAGTTTAAGTAATGCCTATTAAAACATACATGTCAGGATGCCACCAGCACAGTGCATGGCTGTATGTGTGTGTGTGTGGGGGGGGAAGCACTTTCGTATTTGAGAAGAAGGTAACATGGAAGCTCAAAGCCCCAGTTCTGCTGTCAGAACGCCAGGAAGGTGAACCCTGGCACTATCTTTCCCAGCACTGTGATCTTGTGCCATCAGCTTGAGCTCTCCATGCCTCACTTTTTTTGCTCTGTTACATGGGAAAAAATAGTATCTCTTGCATTGGGTTACTATGAGAATTAAATGAGATAATAATATAAGTAAAATACAGTATTGCCTGGCAATTAGTAAAGAGTACACGTGAATCTTTGTTCAAAGAACCGAAGAAAACACTTCCCAAGTCCTACTGAGATATCAAATTTGAGAATCACTACTGTAAATATCTTAAATACATTTTTATTGCCTGAGTCATTCTTTTTTTTTTTTTATTGCCTGAGTCATTCTTCAACAAAAAAAGGAAGATGTTTATAATTAAATGAGAAACTTGAGATTCCAAAAAGTATGCTTGTTTAAAAATAAGAGCGTAGCAACTATAACCCTATATAGAAAGCACAGCTTTAAACCTTCACGGGACTAATCAACACCACAAAACTCGTGATAAATGACCTCCTAACTTAATGGCTTAATGCTGTGCTCCCATGCTGTGTTTCTTATCCTAGAATGTCCCTTTCTTTCTCATTTCCATACATCCCTTTCTCCCCCTTCCTTCCGTCTTTTCCTCCATCTTTCTTTCACACACCCTTTATCTTGGTTTTAGCCTTCTAAACTGGCAATACTGTCAAACCAAAGAAATGTTTCCATTTGTCTCATTCATTAAAGTTGACTCTCCTCTGTGCTTATTTTTAAGAGTAGTTAACCATTTCTATTCATTTCTCTTAAAATGCTTGCAGTTTAATTAGTTTTGTTGGTATTTTATTTAATTTTAGATCAGATAGACATCTTTGAATGAAAGGTTTCTTTTTTTATATAAATTTATTTTTTATTGGTGTTCAATTTGCCAACATATAGAATAACACCCAGTGCTCATCTCATCAAGTGACCCCCTCAGTGCCCGTCACCCAGTTACTCCCACCCCTCACCCACCTCCCTTTCTACCACCCCTAGTTCGTTTCCCAGAGTTAGGAGTCTCTCATGTTCTGTCTCCCTGTCTGATATTTCCCACTCATTTTTTTCTCCTTTCCCCTTTATTCCCTTTCACTATTTTTTATATTCCCCAAATGAATGAGACCATATAATGTTTGTCCTTCTCCGATTGACTTACCTCACTCAGCATAATACCCCCCAGTTCCATCCACCTCGAAGCAAATGGTGGGTATTTGTCGTTTCTCAAGGCTGAGTAATATCCCATTGTATACATGGACCACATCTTCTTTATCCATTCATCTGAATGAAAGGTTTCTAGTTCCATTTAAAATTTTGGAATCTCAAGGGGCACCTGGATGGCTCAGTCAGCTAAACTGCAAACTCTTGGTTTCGGCTCAGGTCATGATCTCAGGATTGTGAAATGGGAGCCCTGCATGGGGCTTCTTGCCCAGCATAGACTCTGCTTGAGATTCTCTCCCTCTCTCTCCCCTTCTGCCCCTCCCCCACTCATACATGCCTGTGTGCTCTGTCTCTCTAAAAATAAGTAAATAAAAATATTTTAAAACAATAAAATAAAATTTGGGAATCTCCATGTTATAATGTCTTTTTGATCAAATATGCCCCAAGGCACACAATTTCAAGATGATTTGCAAATATGGCCTTGATGCAACTTTGCTCACAACTGTACATATCTGGTCTCTATAGTCATTAGTGTGTTGCTCTTACAGTGTACTTTAGGAATCCTGAGTTTTTTCATCCTGTCTTAATCTCTCAGACAGAGTGAACCCAGAAAGGATGACATTCTTACTGGCTTATAGTGGACTGGTGGTAATGTTTGTGAAAAAGAATACAAGCATTCTTAGTACTGCTTTTATTATTTGTATTTCTTGACAATTGAAAATATGTGATCATCACTTCAAGAACCAAGATTCTGCTGCTTGGCTCCTTAGGACAGGAAATAGAAAAGCACAGTATTTTGTCAGTATGGGACGCTAAGGAGTAGGATGTGGCCAGGCCCTGCAGCACTGCATGGTGATTACTGGATTACTGGTGAAAATAGTCACCTCCATCCTATATATGAGAAAGGAATGATCTATGTCTCTTTAGTAAATGAATAAAACATATTCAGTCCTGTCTGTGCAAAGGAAAATCAATTTCACTTTAATTAGATAACTGATTAGTGAAACCTCAAAGGACTCTGCTGGGTTGTTTTCCTCACATACCGCACCCAATGGAAAGGGTTTATAAAGTTCCTTAGGAGAAAATTCACTCCAGTTCCTCATTAAACCCAGGGAAACCTGAAGTTTGAGATAATATCTAATAAAAATCTTAAAATGCTTTCCCCCCACACTTTAATGACTACTTGTCCTTGTTATAAGTTAAATTGTGTCCCTCGAAATTCATATGTTGAAGTACTAAACCCCAGTATTTCAGAATATGACTTTACAGGAAGATAGGTTCTTTAGAGAAACAATCAAGTTATATAGTGAGGTTATGATGATGGGCTGCAATCCAATATGACCATTGTCATAAACAGGTGAAATTTAGGCACAGAGATATTCATACATAGAAGGAAGGATCTGCTGAGACGCAGGGAGAAGATGGATGCATATAAGCCAAGGAGAATCGCCTGGAACAGGTCTTTCCCTCACCGCCCTTAGAAGGAACTAACTGAATGGGAAGAAATCAGAGAGAGAGACAAACCATGAGAGACTCTTAACTCTGGGGAACAAAATGAGGGTTGCTGGAGGGAAGGTGGGTGGTGGCATGGGGTAATTGGGTACTGGGCATTAAGAAGGACACATGATGTGGTGAGCACTGGGTGCTATATACAACGGATAAATTATTAAACACTACATCTGAAAATAATGATGTACTATATGGTGGCTAATTGAATTTTTGAAAAGGAATAAATAAGGATAAAGGAATAAATGAGGAAAAATAAAAAAAGAAGACTCAACCCTGCCAATACCTTGATCTAGGACTTTCAGCCTCCAGAACTGTGACATCATGCATTTCTGTTGTTTGAGCACCAGTTTGTGGCACTTTGTCAAATTAATACCCTCCATCTGTCAAAAGAGAGTCCTATCTCCCCGAGAATTGAATTACCACAATGATTGGTTCCCTTTGCCCATGCCTATCAAATTTCTGCTGGCTACCAGGGAAACTTCCAGGCATCCTGTGCCCACTTATGAGTATCCTTCCTCAGATCAGTCTTTTCAGGGGATGAGACTGTGAGCTTGGGGCTGTGGACTCTGTTTTCTAGTCCAGAGGCTGTGGATCGGGGAACTTCCCCACCTCTTATGATGAATTGGGCTTCTTTGACACTCCTGTTGTTTCTCTGGGAAAGGTCAGTCACCTTTTTCCTGACCAGTATGTGTTCAGAAGTCTATAAACCAGCATGTTGCATTTCTAAGATCTCAAACAATGAATTAAAAAAAAATTATTGCTAAGGAAGTACTAGATCTTCTCAAGAACCACCTATCCGTTTCTAAGAAATGAAACCTTCAAAAGCCATCTTCTGTCATTAACTGAAGCATTTTAATTCATCAATAATCTATGCTACAACTAGAAATCTACAAATCATTACTTCCAAAATTCTCTCTTTCTTCCATACTTCACTCCCCACTTCCTTTCCTCTTCCTTTCTTATAACACAGTTAATTTTCTCTACTTTCTAGATCATCTCTTTCTAGTATGTCACAAAGGAATAGAAAGATGTTAGCTTATTTTACAATAATTTGCTTAACTTAACAGGAATCCAGCTCATGTTTCTATTTATTTACTTCAGTGTGTTTATGTATCATTAATCAGTTTTCTTTTGCATGAAAATGCATTGGTCCTGCTTTCCCTAAGGTATATCAATGATTTAAATGCAAGGTATAGAGTTTCTGGAGAATATGCAAGCCAGGTGCCCCAGATATTGAAATCACTGCTATAGTTAGATTTTTAATTATGTCTCCTTTTTCTCTTTTTTATTTTTCTTGGTCTCTTTCCAAAATTTGAGCCCCAAGCAAGATATATATTTTTAAGCCCAACAATGATTAACTTCTCTCCATTCCTAGTGAGATAAAGCAGAATGCAGCTTAAGAAATGTGCTGAGAAAAGATCTTTCTTTTGTGCTACATGCTGCATTTGAGACCTAAGTGTTATCTCAAAGAAGCAGAATCCAAAGTCAACCTAGGATCAGAATATAGTTCTTGTCATCCAGAAATATATTTCAGGCTCCTGAGAGAGTCAGTTTTGGAAAATTTGGGAATGGATTTGCTACTAATAATCAGACTGTAATGACCTCATAGACTTTAGTCATTTGCTCACTTGTTTATGTATCTATACATTAATTTGTCTATTCAGAATTAGTAAATATCTATCCTGCTCAAGTAACTCATGCTTATGGGAGCAGATGAAATAAATAGAATAAGTGAGTGAATGGAGTGAGTGAATGAATGAGTGAATGAATGAATGTAAAGAATGGAGTTTAGAGTGAGACAAAAATGAACTTGAATCTTCATTCCATTACTTAGGTGAAGTGATCTTATAAAAGTTTTGTTTGCCTCTGCTTCTGCATCTGGAAAATGTAAATGATAATGGCATATATTTCTTAAGAGAAATAATTTATAAATACAAAATTCCTGGTATAGAGTTTTTTCATACATATTGACCATATGTTGCTTCCTTTCTATCTAAGTTCTATGTTACTCCTTTTCCCTTTGTTTTGATCTCTCTTCCTGGAAATCTCTATTTTACCCAGGACAACTTTTTGGATGAAATTTTCTCAACTTTTACAGTATTTGCATCTGGGATTTCCCCCAAATGAGCTTGCTTTTGATTATTAGCAGTCTTTAATTTATCTTTTTATGAATTTGTATGCTCATAATCTATGACATGTCAATTAGAAATTAAAGTAATTTTCAGGGTTGACTCACAGTAAATTAATGAATGTTTTTTAACCAAGGGGGTCTTGTCAGAGAAAAAGCTAAGAAAGCCTTCAAGGGAGCCATTATTTGAAGGAGATCTAAAGTCCAACCCTTTGGAGTTACAGTTGAAGCAAAAGAAGAAGGATATATTTTAGAAAAGATAGAAGGATTTATAAAAGATTATATAATCAGAATGGAAATTTTATTTTTTTTATTGTTGGGGAGTTAGAAGATTAAAGTATCAATGAAGCCTAGGGATGGCATGAAGTTGTAATAAATCTTATTGATTTTCCTGGTTTGGATGAGTAAAGCATAGACAACAGTGTAATTAAAATTTATTTTTAACAGCACTGAATAACAGAAAACCAAAAAACAGATTGTGAGCATGCCTGAATCCTAATCATTCCAATAGATCTCATTTTGTTCTCCTAATATTTCTTCATTCCTTACCCTGCTTCCAGTCTTTCACTCTACCATCTTATCCATCATTCTTGTTACTGAGGCAGTACAGTTAAGAACTAAGAGTAGACTTAGATAAAGCTGTATGGTATATGGTCTCTGCTACATTGTAGATCATCTATAAGAGGATATAAATTATTGCAGAACTGCTGTGAGTTAAATAGGATAATTTATATGTACCATGTATAATGTTTAGCACATGGCCTGGGCCCTATAAAATTATTATTAAATATTACCCACTATTATTTTATTAAGAGAGAAAATTTAGATTCTGTATTGTCATTCAAAATTAATCATTAAACTCTCTATATTACCTGCATATTAAAAACAAACAAACTAACTAAAAATGCTTTTAGGTATGTTTCTAGTTCCAGAGAATTCTTCAAGGCTTTCATATAGCTTGAATGAGTTAATGATAGCTAACTCAGTGATGTCATAGTTAAGATATAATTACAAGTATAATGTGTAAAAACTCACATCTTACAGCAAATGGCAAACGTAGTTTTACAACTTTAAGTCAACAAATACATCCTAACAAGTGTGGTTTCCTGTAACAAAGATTCATAGTCTCATGTTTCAAGTCAAGAGTTCTTAAAACAATTATACTAAACATTTCAATATTACCAGAAATCAATTTGTACTTTTGGTAAGTAAATACATAGAATATATCTGTCATTATGATAAGATATAGAGCATATATAGATTTAATTTATATTGAATGGTACTGGCTTATGAATATCTTTAACCATTCTCTTTTATAAATAGACAAAAGTCTTGCTTAAATGGTGTTTTACCTTTTCCAAACACTTGTGTTGAAAGAAATTTTGATTTCCTTTAAGTGCTGTTGAGATTTTAAAGCTTGTGATTTTAAATATAATTTAATCCAGAATGACTCAAAGATATTAAAATATCCATAAGTTCCATATTATTAATATTATTGAAATAAAAGAAGAAATAATAAATCAACATAAGAAGTAAATAAAAGGATGACAAATAATTACATTTTTCTGATGAAAGAATTGTCTGCTAACACTTTAATGTCTGTCTGATAATGCCTTATTTGCTGGTATTATATAATGCCTTAATAACTATCTGTTACAGCTAAAACTATAATGTTTCCACTTGGCTAAGTTGTGGTGTCCAGTTATTTGTCAAACATCAATCAAGATGTTCCTGTAATTATCATATAAATCAGTAGATTTTGAGTAAATCAGATTACTTCCATATTGTGGGTGAGCCTCATCCAATCAGTTGAAAGCCCTTCAGAGCAAAACCAAGGTTTCCTGAAGAAGGAATTTTTAAGGCTGCAACATAGAAACCCTGCCTGAGTTTTCATCCTGCCATATTATGGAATTCAGACTCACGACTTCCACCACAGGATGAATTTCCAGCCTGCTGGCTTGTCTTATATATGCTTCAAACTTATCAGCCCCACAACCATACAAGCTAATTTAAAAAAAATAATCTCTCTGCTTCTGTACACACACACACTCACAAACATACATGTCACATATGTATGTGTGTACATATACATATTTAATATAAACATACTATCCATGCATACACATGCACATATGATTGGTTCTGTTTCTCTGGAGAACTCTAACACACTCTCTAAGAAATAGATGACTTTCTTCATGTTTGCTATCAGTATCCTCTAACCAAACTGATCATGTATTTCTTGAATCTTCCTTTTACTTCACTAGGGAGGAATGTACCTTGTTTAATAGTTGTTCTTTGGCAACTATTAAACAACAAAATGCAGTCATATGGAAACTGATTTGGAGACTGAATTATCAGAAAGTAAATTTTACCTTAAAGTCATTGAATTTCACAATTGTCAAGACCTTCAGCACCCATCTGGTCCTGCCTCTGATCTATGTAACAACCTAAAATAAACTGCTGTAATTCAGTGTTGTTTCCACCATCATACACTAAAACTCACCTTTATCAGTATAAAAATCAGATACTGTAATCTGTGGTTTCACACACTAGCATTCCCTTGGTATGTTTGGTAATATCTGAGTCTGTAAACTCTATCTGTATTTTGTTCAATTCCCAGTTAGCCTGTGTTTCTCTTTTGTCTACAGTGCTGAATTTAAACAATAAGGAACATAGAAGTTGAATGTAATACTGGACTCCCTTTCCGGTCCCTTAATTTTTGTTTAAGATTTCATTTATTTATTCATGAGAGACCCAGAAAGAGAGGCAGAGACATTGGCAGAGGGAGTAGCTGGCTCCTTGCAGGAAGCTCTATGCGGGACTCCATCCCAGCCCCCTGGGATCATGCCCTGAGCCAAAGACTGACACTCAAACATGGAGCCACCCAGGCATCCCAGGTCCCCTAATTTTTGTTTTCTAGATTATGCACATCTTTGAAAACTTTCAAGATGGGGATTTGAGAACTAAAGTTTGGAAACAGATAATGAGTTGGATATTTTCTAATTCTCATAGAAAAACCAGCTGTATTTATCAATTGACCAGGAGACTGAAGACTAAATCTCCACCAGATAAACGATCCAGCCAACACCCAGGTAATGATCTTTACTTGCAAGGTGAAACCTATCACCACATTCTGCACCTAAGAAACCCACAGCTAAAAGAGGCATTGAGAGCAAAGTAGGGTAGAAAAGTGACCATGAGTGTCTGCATAAAATGATGGAAAGGAGAGAACTAGGACATCTGTTCAACTAGAGCATGTATTCTGCTTTGAGGCTATCAAGTTTAATAAGATTCAAAAGATGTTTGATTTCCTTAAAATACTTTTAATAAAGAGAAACAATAAAATTTCATTTGAATGAACATCTGAGAGGGCAGGTATATTAGTATCATGGTAGAAATGATTAGCATGAAAATAAAACAAATGAGATAATACATATGGGGTTGTTGGTTTTTTATCTTCTGGATTCTATTGTTACTCCAACTCATATCATTGAACTCACTTTGCTTTCCAGCCAGAATGGCCCTAGCAAAATTTTATGTTGTCCATGTGGTCATGAGACTGGTCACCACTATTTCTGCTTTTTTTTTTTTTATAACCCAAGCAGATTTATATGACCACTGTAGCTGGATTCTGAGGTCACTTGCCTGGACACCATAGGTGAAATGGGAAAACTCCTTGACAGATACCCACTAACAGCTCAATCAAGAATAATGAGACATCCTGGATAGCCCTATACTTATAAAAGAAATAAACTGACAATTAAAAACATTTCAATAAAGAAAGCAAAGTCCAAGCTGAGTTGGCTTCATTAGAAAATTATTCAAAGCATTTGAAAAAATCTACATAAAATATTTGGGAAATGAGAAGCATAAATACTTTCCAACTAATTCTATAAGGCCAACCTTACTTTGGTAGAAAACTAGACATGGACACTGTCATAAGAAAATCACAAACCAATACCCAAATGCCATAATAAACAATAGGTATTTAAAAAAACCTTAGAAAATATGTCAGTAAATTTACTCCAGTAATGTATTAAAAGTATAATACATCATAATCAAGGATGTTTTTCCAAGGAATGTAAAGTTGATTTATTTTTTTAAGATTTTATTTATTTATTTAAGAGAGACAGGGAGCCAGAGAGAAAGTATGAACAAAGGAGAGGGGCAGAGGCAGAAGCAGACTCTCCACTGAGCAGGGAGCCTGATGAGGGGCTCGATTCCAGGACCCCGGGATCATGATCTGACCCAAAAGCAGACACTTAATCGACTGAGCCACCCAGGCACCCTACAAAGTTTATTTAATATTCAAAATCACCTAGTGCAATTTATCACATTAAAGGATTAAAAACTCAACTATATAGTAATCTCAATAAATATGAAAAAGTATTTGGGAAAATTCAACATGCATGTACTCATCGTGAAAGCTCCCAGTAAACAAGATTTAGAAGAGAATTTACTAGACCTAATAATTGGCATTTACAAAACCATACTATTAGTGTCATAGTTAAAGAAAAACCGAATGCTCAGGAAAAAGGCAAGGGTATCTGCTTTGACCGCTTCCATTCAGCATTGTATTGGATGTTCTACCTAATAAAATAAGACCAAAAGCAAAGAGTCATACATATCTAAAGGAAGAAAATTATCTTTTGTAGATGACCTAAGACCTGAAATAATTCACAAAAATCTGCTAGAACTAATAAATGAACTTCAACAGTCACAGGATGCAAAGTCATATAAAAATGTAATTCTATGTAAAAGTGATGAACAAATAGGAACTGAAATTTTAAAGTACTACTCAAAATAGCACCAAACCCACAAAGTACTTAGCTATAAATCCAACAACATGTTTTCAGGGTTTGTATAATGAAAGCCAAAACACATTGATGAGAGATATTAAAGAGTATTCAAATGAATGAAGAGATATATCATGCTCATGAAACAAAGACTATTAGGATTTCAACTCTCCCCCAAACTGGATGTAAGTTTGACATAATCCTGATGAAAAAAAGCATCAGGTTTTGTGTAGAAATTGGCAAACTCATTCTAAAATTTATATGGAAATAAAGAGGAACTCATATAGGCAAATACTTTTGAAAATGAAGAACAAAGTTTGGGGATTTACAATCTGATGTCAAGGCTTACTATACAGCTATAGTAATTAAGGCATGATAGTATTGGATAGAGATGTGCATTAATGGAACAGAGGAGTGACCCCAGAAATAGTTCTATACATATATTATTAATTGACCTTTCAAAGGTGTCATGGTGATCCAGTGGGAAAAGGGCAGTCTATTCAACAAATGATATCAGAATAATTGGACATCCATATGATACACGCAAAAAAAAAAAAAAATCCTTGACTCAAATTTTGTACCATATACCAATTATTTTTTTTATAAATTGAATCTAATCAAAACAAAATCCATCTGGTCTTCAAAACACTTCAATAAAATGAAATGACAAGACACAAGCCACAACCTTGGAGAAAACATCTGAAAAACACCTGTTTGATAGAAGCCTTGGATCTGGTATATATTACAACTCAATTATACAAAGAGAAACAACTCAAATAAATTTTTTGAATAGATACCATTGAAGGAGAAACATGGAAAGCAAATAGCACATCAAAAGCTGTACATGATTATTATCATTAGGGATATGAAAGCTAAAATCACATGTGACACCACTACATGCCTCCTAGCTAGGCAAAACTATAATGAATAATGGTAATGATAATAATAATAATATGCATGGTGCTATTGAGGATTTGGAACAACTGGAACTTTCATAGTTTGCTGTTGGGAATGCAAAATGGTACAGCCACTGTGGCAAATGGCATAGCAGTGTTTTTGTAAGGCTAAACATGCAGTTACCATGTAAACTAGGAATCCCAATCCCAAGTATTTATCCAGAAAAAAAACCCAAAACTTTTGTCTATGAAGAAGCTTGCATGTAAATGTTCATGGCAGTTTGGTCTCTAATAGCCCCAAACTGGAAATCATCGAAATGTCATGGATGGTGTGAGTGGAGAGCATACATACAGTGAAATGCCACTTAGCAATAAGAAGGAAGGAGCTATTGAACTGTACAATAACATAAATGAATCTCAAAAGCAGTGTACTCTGTGAAGGAATCCAACCACAAAAACTGTGTAATGGACAATTCCATTTACGGTGCATTTCAGAAAAGACTGTAAGGCAGAAATTCAGATATATGGTGGGAAGAGATTGACACAAATGAGCACGAGGAACCTCTGGGTGATAATGGAAATGTCCTGTATTTCCACTGTGTTGGTGGTTACATGACTATACATTTGTCAAAACTCATTGAACTGTATACCTAAAAGAGGTGACTTTCATTATGTGTAAATTGTACCTCAATAGAGCTGAGCTTTAAAAAAAAAAAATCAAACTGAGTGGAGAAGTATATTTACAACATATGGAAGATGAGGGCATAAAATAAATAATATACAAAGACTCCTAAAAAACTAATTTGAAAGGGGAAATGACTCTATAGAATAATTGATAAAAGGTAATAATAAAAGAATAAACTTGAATGAGCCTGAGTTATATAACTAGCAAATGATGGAATCAGCATTCAAATCCAGTGATTCTGAGTCCAAGATCCCTGCTCCTAATTACTGTACTAAAATTGAAAATGAAATTGAAAAATACCTAACAAGTCTACTTCTAAGTGTTTATCTGATGGAAATCCTAGATGTAGGCCTAAGTACAAGTATGTTCTTTGTCACATGATTTGTGATAGTAAGAAATCAAAAATAATAAGGAAATAGATCAATAAAATTTGGTATTATGGAAGAATTCTATACAGTAATAACAAGAAAGAAACTAGATCTTTATATTATAAAAAGTGCTTATTTGCGTGAATTCTGACAATGGTTCCAATCTCCGGGTTCAAATCCCATTTCTGCCACTTACTACATGAGTGGCCATGGGCCAGAAACTCAACCTGTTTGTCTCAACTTGATCATCTCTAAAATAAGAACAATAGCAATATTTACTGAATAGGATTGTTATGAAGATTCGAGGAACTAATATTTATAATAAAGTGCTTAGAACAGTGCCTGGCACTCAAAAGCGCCACTGTAGTGATAATAGAACTATACCCAAATATATAAATATCAACATATATATATTTTTAAAGGAATTTTTTAGAAATAAAAAAGCATTCTTTCATAAAAAGACATTTACAAATATATGTGCAATAAGACTGCATTCTTACAACGTAAAACAATAATAGAGAAACAGGGGTGCTTGAGTGGCTCAGTCAGTTAAGCATCAGACTCTTGACTACAACTCGGGTCATGATCTCAGGGTCATGGAATCAAGCCCCCCAAGTTCTGCACGCATCAGGGAGTCTAAGGATTCTCTTTTTCCTTTTGCACCTCTCCCCACCGCTCTCTCTCTTAAATAAATAAATGAAATTTTAAATAATGATAATAATAATAATAATAACAACAAAGCAATAAAGTGTATACACTTATAAATATGTGTGCAGAAAATTTCCTGGAAGACTCCTTCAAACTGAATGCATTAGTGGAAAGATAGGAAAAAGCAGGAAACTGAGGTTGGCCCACCCAGGGATCATATCTGTAGTGTTGTATTTCTTTAATTGAGAGAGAGAGAGAGAGATGAAACAAGTACGATAAAATGGTAACAATTGGAGTTCAGGCATTCTAGAAAACCACTCTAGAGTTTGCTTAATCACTCTACATATTCTTTTTTCCATTTTCAAAGTGAATCAGGCAAAGGCAAATGTCAGAAGATCAGCGAGGTCTGGAAGCAGAATCCAGAAATCAGCTACACTGGCTTTTTCATTTAAAATACAAGTTACGGATGATGCAGTTCTACAGACTTAAAACATTTGGTCAGTTTGAAGCAGGAAGAGACTTGGGTTATGTAAGAGGAGAGCCGGTGCCCAGAGAGTCTAACAATGGGGTAGGATGACCTCTGGGAAAGTAGTGGCTCATGGCCATCTTGCTTGGTACTTGGGCCAGAAGCCAGAGCAGAGAGGTTGAGTGGTTTTCTTCTCCTTTACCCACAGATGGGTCTTCCAGCCTATACTTAGCGATAACCTTTAACAGACAAATCACTCCCTCGGTGAGAGAATTTGGAAAGTAAAATCCTAGTGAGCAATAGCTGTTAGGAAGAAGAACCTTTGCAGACAGGGCAATAAAAGGCCCTTGTAGGTCTTGAGGAGGCAGTTTTGAGAATATAAGAAAGAAGTGAAAGGGAAAGATAAAGGTATAGGCTGGAATATATGATTTATTTTATTTCTACTAATATTCACCTGATTTGAAAGGTATTCAAAAATTTCTGAAAACATTGCAAAAGGGGACTGTCAGCGTAAAGAGTGAACTCTATTAAAGTGATGACCTGGAAAAATAATCATGATTCAGGTAATTCAGGTCATAAAGTTCCTTGTGGCTACTGAGCCCTCTAATGCTTGTTTGTTCTATGTACTATTGGTATTTTTCCATTTCCAAAAAAGAAAAAAAAATTGCAATATAGCATTTTTCTTTTGACATATTCAGATAGTGATTTTTGTTTTCTTGAAAACTTTGCCTGTGTTTGTAGAGTACACAGAGCATTTTATTAGTTTCAGGATCCACTTCTGAACTATTAAAACCACTCTAGTTTTGTTTTGCTTTTTCTTCCTTTCAGAGGAACACATTTATTAGCATTTCTGAGTTATTCACTAGTATCTGTACAAAGTGCATGAATGACTAATGAAAAGTGTTAACCTAATTAGGAATGGGTGTGGGGCGATGTTAATTGGAATTGACTTATTCTCGAGTTATTTTAATGTTAATTCCCAGGCATGGGGAGCTGGCCTGAAAAAGCAAGATCTTATTTATTTATTTAGTTAGTTTTAGTAGAATCAATTATTAATAGGGAGAGAGAAATATTGTGCATTCTAAAGGAGTTTAAAGGCTGGCATTTTAAGGAATCCCATGTGTTGGGGATGGCACATATTTCTTCAGTAAATTTAATAGGTGTCCATTCATAAAGCATAACTTATTTTACTTCTGTGAATCAGAGTGATGGTTTAAGTATTGCACAAGGGCACTTCATGTGATGCATGCCACACTTTGGATTCTGCATGGGAGAGATAATCATAAAACAAAGTAACTAAGTGCTCCGAAGCAGCGTGCTTTGGAATTCAGCAAGTTAATTTTCAGGTAGTTAAGGAGCTTTCTTTTCAATGACAATTGTAAATGCCATTCCCCTTAGTTAAACCAAATAAAATGTCAGATTCTAAAGAAGATGAATGGGCACAAACCAGATAAGAAGAAGCCCTTTTTCTTCTTCCTTTTTTTTTTTTTTTTTGGTTTTTTTGTTTTAGTTTTTGTTTTTGTTTTTCATTAATCTAAGTATGGGTTATCCAGATTCTTTTCTCTTTCTGGGCTAGAATGTATAATATATTTTAAATGATAAAGATCAGTGATGCATGGAATTCTGTTGAACACTATTTAATGCAAATATTCTTAGGAGAGGTAAATAAGGCTTTATTAGGCTTTTATATCTGAGTATAAATAAACTTAATAGATTCTTTTCTGAGACAAGTTAAAGTTAAATTTGCTTTTATATTTGCAGAGTATTCAGATCTTGATGCTGCATAAGGAGACCATGGTTTGAGCTTCTATCTTTCTTTAGCAGTTAGCAGGAATTTACTGAACTTTCTTTGTCATAATTTTTCAATGTGTGGGTTGACCACAGATGTCAAAGACCCATGTAGCTCTAATGCTTCAAGTTAGCTGCTTCAGAAAATGTTAGACGTTAATTCCTGAAGCATAATTTCAGATATAAATTAATAACTGCAACTAAGAATATGTCCCTTCACCCAGAAATAAAACCAAGTAACAACAATAAAAACTGAGTTGGTTTATGGCATAAGCAGAGAATAATGCCTGGTACAAGATAGGCTTCTCAGAAAATACACACAGAAATTCAGTTCCAGCAAACACTTCCTTTTAAAGTCTCACTCAAAGGATTGTGTTTATTGTTTCCTGGAAGACCATCCTCTCGGGACACCTAAGTGGCTCAGCAGTTGAGCATCTACTTCCAGCTCAGGTTATGATTCCAGGATCTTGGGATTGAGTCCCACATCAGGCTCCCCGCAGGGAGCCTCCTTCTCCTTCTGCCTGTGTCTCTGCCTTTCTCTATGTCTTTCATGAATAAATAAATAAATCTGAAGAAGAAGAAGAAGAAGAAGAAGAAGAAGAAGAAGAAGAAGAAGAAGAAGAAGAAGGAGAGCATCTTCTAAGGAAGCCTTTTAGGCTTCCATTCCCTTTAAGAAAGTCCAACGGCATGGTCAGCAGGGATGATATCCATACCCCTTAATTCAAGATATGAGAAAGTCAAGTGTATCACAGAAAAGGCAGGCTGAGTGCTTTGCCAAAGAATCCACAACTTAATTAAGTTAAATTAACGGATATCAGTAATTACATGGATTAATTCAAAGAGAAAAGAATAAAAGGTTCACTGCTATACTGCTAAGTATAGTTAGTATTTGGAGAAATCCATTGTGATATACTTGTGAAGAAAAGGACAAAGTACATTTAATAGTGACCACTGATGCTTCTGCTAGCCTTAAGGAAATGAAGGATAAGTTTATGCAAGTCCATTTGGTGGAATAAGGACTCACGGTCCACGTGGATTAAAAGGGGGAGGATATTCGGAAGTGTGATGACATAGGACTTCAAAGGTCAAATCACAGAAAATTCCTGGGAAAAGACCTGAGTAGCTTCTCCCGAAGTGTATCAGAGTGATTAAAGCACAATTAACTATGTGAAGATGTGATAAATTAGAGTTAAGCAATAACCTAGAGAGGCATTCTTACATAGGGTGACAAGTGAGGAGGAGGGAGCATCTGGACGGTGACACACCCACGTCCAAGAGTATATATAACTTGGAGTCCAGACCACGGCATTGAAACTCAGAGCATCTCCTCACTGCTCCTCAGCTGAACTCACATCTCCTGCCAACATGTCCTACAGCTGCTGCTCTGGAAACTTCTCCTCCCCCTCCTTTGGGGGATACCTGCGCTACCCCAGCTCCTCCTGTGGCTCATCCCACCCCAGCAACCTGGTCTACCGCACTGAGGTCTGCTCTCCCAGCACCTGCCAGGTGGGCTCCTCCCTCCACACTGGCTGTCAGGAGACCTGCTGTAAGCCCACCAGCTGCCAGACATCTTGTGTGGTGTCCAGACCTTGCCCGACGTCTTGCTACCGCCCAAGGACCTCCAAGATCTGCAGTCCCTGCCAGACGACTTGCTCTGGGTCTCTGGGTTTGGGGTCCAGCAGCTGCCGTTCCCTGGGCTATGGATCCAGAAGCTGCCAGCTGACCTCCTTGGCTTCTAGGAGTTTCCAGTCTTGTTACAGGCCAACCTATATATCAGCTTTCTGTAAATCAACTTGTTGAGTTTCCAGACCCTTTGAGTAAAATTTTTCAGCCTCTACTTAGAGCTGCTACCATAGAGTTTCTCAGGCATGTTAGCTAAAGCCTCTTATCACCAGCTCTTCACCCTTTGTCTGGCATCAAATACCAGCTGATAGATTACTTCCTTCACACAGTGAAATTAATGAATGACCACAATATTAAGTGTGTGCCTACAATTTTAAACAATTGGCTCAGAACTACATAGATTTTTCTTGCAAAATGTATGGAGGTCCAGTTTTGTTTGACCTAATAAATTCATTCACTGTTGAATCTGATATTTTGCATTGTTCTTTATTGATTTTCAAAGTCTGATTTGTAATCTATCTTTTGGGGCCCCAGACCCTCGGAATACTTTCCCTAGGAAATGGGTTTGGATTTCCCTAGGAAATGGCATCAGCCTGATCCATGGTGAAATTCTCTGGGCAGTGTACTAAGAGTTAATAAGTGTGCATGTCTTCCAAAGCTGGTAGGATTTTTATTATTGAGAGTATGCCCATATAAAGTCAACATTCTCATCATGTTTTCAGTGAGGACACCTTATGCTTATTTGGTTTTGAGTTTACATTTTCAAAACAGTATTATAAATAAACACTTAAAAATAAACACTTAAAATTTTTTTAGTAAGACAAAAAGATTCTGTGAGTCTGAACCATTACCATTAGCAATGAGGGTGGATGCATTCTGGAAATAATGTGGAATGAGTAAAATGTAGACTAAAGAAAACATTTGGGAAAGCAAACTCAAAAGGGTCACAGTAGCTTGGCCAGTGGGAAGTCCTGTGGTCACAGTCAGCAAACCTAATACAACTAATAGCTTCTATCTTCAAGTAAGGAAGTCACAGGGCCCAACAAGGACTGATGAGTACAGATAATGTTTAAAACTGAGAACAATCCCAAAATGGAAGGAAAGCGTATCCAGTGACATAGAGGGGTCTAGTTCTGGAATGACTTGGAGATTTACCCCCAATATCATGCAATCTTTGAGGTAGAGGCCAAAAACTGAAACAGAGAGGCAAAGGAGGGGAGAGGAAATGCATACAGTGGCATACTTTTAATATGTAAACTTTTCCAAGTATAACATGAAGATTCAGATTTCAGGGAGCAGACAAAATGAATACTGTTGGTATCCTTCATTCTTGGAACAGTGATTTTTCCCAATATCTAATTACTGCTAGTTTCTATTTTCCACTTTTCTTTTTCTTCCTTTCTTTTCTCTCTGTTTGCCCCCATATTTCCAGCTTTGTCTCTGCCTCTCTCTCTTATATCTTCATATCCCTTTCCATATCTCTCTGTCCCTCAATCCCTCCATCTTTCTCTCTCTCTCTCTCTCCTCCATCTCCATCTCTTTCTATTTCATATCTCTCTCTCTCTCTCTCTCTCTCCCCTATCTCCATCTCTCCCCCCATCTCCATCTCTCTGTCTCT
This sequence comes from Vulpes vulpes, assembly GCF_048418805.1. Classification (NCBI taxonomy): domain Eukaryota; kingdom Metazoa; phylum Chordata; class Mammalia; order Carnivora; family Canidae; genus Vulpes; species Vulpes vulpes. Next base: position 14,204,361 of record NC_132794.1, read on the forward strand.
CTCTGTGTGTCTCTCTGTCTCTGTCTCTCTCTCCCCCTCCCTCCCTCCATGACTTTTCACCTCTTATGTGCACTCTGCTTTTTTCCACATCCACCCTCTGATGTCCTATTGAGTCTGAACACCAGGTAGCACTAGTCAATGTCTGTTGGGTGATGGTGACAGGGTGTGATGGAAGGCTGGGCTCTGTTGTTGGCTAATAAGAAAATAAGAGTGGAGAGGGGGAGCTTACTTCTCAAGCTCAGTGTGGTCATTCATAATTACCCTACTTCTTATGCCCTTACTACATTATATGATGTCAGCTCCTTGCTCTGAATTTAGCTCACTAAATATACTTTGCACTTCAACTTTGCATTATAATTCTTTTGTGAAAAATGCTGGGAACTTAGAAAAGACCAAGACTTTTGCTTTTAAAGAGCTAGTTGACATATATTAGAAGAGACAAACTTCCTCCCATTATCTTGGGGTGAAGGGTGGGTGTAAGGGGGATACCAAGGGAACTTCAAGAAGAGGTAACTGCATAAGCATGACACATCACTTGGAAGAATATTGTGTGGGGTTCAAGGAGGAAAACAGCAAGCTCTTTTTATTAAACTCTGAAATCTGGGCAGCCAAAAGATAAGAGATTACATAATAATTAAAAATGAGCTAGTTGCAATCCTACAGGTCTAGAAATAGACAGTAGCAGCACTGATGTTTGAGAAAGCCTGAGCCTCATGTCTGGAATGATGAGATATCATTGATAAAAAACAAAACAAAACAAAACAAAACAAACAAACAAACAAACAAAAACAACCTTCACATTTGATATGCAGGACTAGATCTTTGGGCTCATGTTATTCTTGGGAAGCAAAATTAGTGTGCTTATTTATGTGACTAGGGACTCATTCAGTTGCAATTAACAATCTAATAAAATGCTAACACACACAGGGTAGAGTTCAGGGATGCAGACTATAACTTGAGAGGCACTGTACTCTGAATTAAGGAAACATGAGTTGTTTCTTAAGTTCAAAATACTTACTTTATGCAGCTATTCAACAGGAAATCATACATCTCATCATATCTTACCTACCACTGCCCCAGGAGCTCCCCTATTGCCTCCTTAGGGGTTTTCTGATTTCCTAGTGTTCTGCTATGTTTGTTCTCATCCCATTGATTTGCTTTACTGCTACAACTCATTTTTAAGGAGACATTCACCATCAGAGTTGTGCAAGGGACTGCCTCCCTTTTTTTTTTTTTTTTAAGACTTTATTTATTTATGAGAGACAGAGAGAGAGGCAGAGACACAAGAAGAGGGAGAAGCAGGTTCTTCACAGGGAGCCTGATGCTGGACTCGATCCCAAACCCCCGGATCACGCTCTGGGCCAAAGACAGATGCTCAACCGCTGGGCCACCCAGGCGTCCCAAGGCAAGGAACTGCCTTCTTAAATTATGTACCCCAGGCCTTTCCTCACTCACCCCAGCCCCGGTCCTGGAGTGCATTTACCTCTACCCTCTAATTACCATGTACGTTGACTGTCACATGCACGCCAGCCAAGCACCGTTGCTTTCTGCAGGCCCCACCACATTTGTGACGTGGAGTCTTGGGTCTGGGGACATAATAGTTGCCACTTCTCAGTTACAGACCTTGCCTTTACCACCCAATCTACCTGCTTTTGAAATTGTTTATGTATTTTGCCAACCAGTCTGTAGATATAAATTACTTCTCAAACTGCTGCGTGGTCATATGTCTCATGCATAGACTACACCAACTTCTGGTGATGTTGAAACCTCTCTACACAGTCACAATTGTCAAATAATGAATATTCCCTTATTGGACTGTGGCCTTTTCCTGGATAAAATGTACCTGTTCTAAGGTACCCCTTGTAATTGGACAAACAACCATCTACCTAGAGAAAAATAAGTTTTTCCCATCACTCCTTTTTTTTTCCCCATCACTCTTTCCCTTTGATTCATCCATTAAGAAATTATTAAATTTTAGTAATGTTACATTTGAACGCTTATCCCTTGCAATGAAGTGGATCCTTATAAGCAAGTAGAAAATAATGAAGAAAAATGAGATTGTGGATATTTAACTTACTGGAACCAACACTGTGCACTCTATTATTTTTCATTAGTGTGTGTGGTCTGGTATATCTTTTGGGTGCTCTAGGTTTTAAAGACATACTGATTTTTTTGTTAAAAAAAAAACACTAAATTTCCAACTTAGGAGAATGTTGCTTTATGTAGGATTACTATTGATAGACTAAGCTTTTAAAATCTTCTAAGTTTCTTTTGCTTTTATGGACAGAGAAATAAAGCAAATAGAAAATATGTTGGAACTTAGCTTCTATGCTGGTTCTATGATTAACCAGACCTTGATCTTGTATCTATCATCACTGCTCCAGGTATTATCTTGCATATGTGTAAAATGAGATGGTCCTTGATAATTTGTGATCTCTAGTTTCTTTCAGCATTACAGACCTATTCATATTATATGATAATAATGTCCTGTGGGGGTGGGCTGTTAATGTTCCCACTACAGTTTAGATTCTTTTATGTGGCCTGGAAAAAGGAGGAACAGAAGGCTAATGTGTAAAGTGGGATGCATTATAAAACAATAGCATTAAGAATAACTTCAAATAGTAACATCATGATTCTCATGTAAATAAAAAACAAACACGAATGAAATATCTTCTTGAACCCATTAATAAATGAGGGAACCATTGCAAAGTTGCAAGTGGCTTGAAGGAGAATTCAAGGGACATGCTGATGTAAGCTGTTAGAAATGCTGAAATGAATTTACAAAGATCAGTGTAGAGTGGCCACTCTATAGAGTGGAGATTCATGGCACTGGACAGTAATCATTTTCTTTTCTATGGACAAGAATCATTTCCATTATTATCAATTTTCTACTACAAAACACATCAAAAGCGATAAAAAGTGTAGATACTCTGAAAGGTGAGCCACGCAGGCCACATAGTAACTCATTCCCAGGTACCCTAATTCAAAGTCTTTCAAGACTTCTGACAACTGTATATGAAATCAGAATTGTTAATTGTAAGACATATTAAAACATACAATAATGTTAACAACATTTTTCTTTAATATAGAAAATAAGAAGAGGAAGTTATATACACGAATATGTGGAAGGATCCATTCTTTCAACTTATGCTTTTCTAACGGCTCTGTGCCTACCTGTGATGAGGGAAAAAAGAATCACATCCCTATGTAATAATTTACCTTTTAAGTAAAAATTTTATTTATTTATTTATTTATTTATTTATTTATTTATTTATTTATTTATTTATGAGAGAGAGCACAAGTGGGGAAAGGGGCAGAGGGAGAAGTAGACTCCTTGCTGAACAGGGTACCCAACAGGATATGGTGTCCCACCCGAGGACTCTGGGATCATGAGTCCTATGATCAGGACTTAAGCTGATGCTTAACCCACTTAGCCACTGAGGTAGCCCAGGGGTCGGATATTTTGACTTGACCTTTCTTCCTGCCCTGCCCTTCCCCACCACTCACTTCACCTCAGTTGTTATCACTGTTTGATATCATTGCTTGGGAAAAACAAGCTTTACTCTTTTAAAACCTCAGATTAAATTAAATTAAACAACATTTTGTAAACGTTAATAACCACAACAGGGGGTCCATATTTCAGACTCACAACTCTTTTAATTTTTCTTTTCTTTTCTTTTTTTAAAGATTTATTTATTTTTTAATGAGAGACACAGAATCAGAGAGAAGCAGAGACATGGACAGAGGGAGAAGCAGGCTCTTCACAAGGAAAACTGATGCGGCACTCAATTCTGGATCCTGGGATCACGACCTGAACTGAAGGCCGGCGCCCAACTGCTGAGCCACCCAGGGGTCCCTAAATTTTTCTAACATGAAATAGCCATTGATTAAATAGTTCTCCATCTTGATTGCAACAATGGTTACATGAGTCTATACATGGGATAAAATCACATACAAATATACATACACATACACAATGTGTGCATCTTTAAACTGACAAAAATGACAGTTTTGAGCTAATGTCAATTTCCTGGTTTTGACATTGTAGTACAGTTAATTAAGACACCAGTATTGAAAGATACAGATGCAATGAAACGCCGGGACACCTGCACCCCGATGTTTCTAGCAGCGATGTCCACCATAGCCAAACTGTGGAAGGAGCCTCGGTGTCCATCGAAAGATGAATGGATAAAGAAGATGTGGTTTATGTTTTTATTTATTTATTTATTTTTTAATTTTTATTTATTTATGATAGTCACAGAGAGAGAAAGAGAGGGAGGCAGAGACATAGGCAGAGGGAGAAGCAGGCTCCATGCACCGGGAGCCTGATGTGGGATTCGATCCTGGGTCTCCAGAATCAAGCCCTGGGCCAAAGGCAGGTGCCAAACCGCTGCGCCACCCAGGGGTCCCAAGATGTGGTTTATGTATACAATGGAATATTACTCAGCCATTAGAAACGACAAATACCCACCATTTGCTTCGACGTGGATGGAACTGGAGGGTATTATGCTGAGGGAAATAAGTCAATCAGAGAAGGACAAACATTATATGGTCTCATTCATTTGGGGAATATAAATAATAGTGAAAGGGAATAGAGGGGAAGGGAGAAGAAATGGGTAGGAAATATCAGAAAGGGAGACAGAACATGAGAGACTCCTAACTCTGGGAAACGAACTAGGGGTGGTGGAAGGGGAAAAGGGCGGGGGGGGGGGGGCGGTTACTGGGTGGCGGGCACTGAGGGGGGCACTTGATGGGGTGAGCACTGGGTGTTATTCTGCATGTTGGCAAATTGAACACCAATAAAAAAATAAATTTATTATTTAAAGAAAAAGAAAAAAAAAGAAAGAAAGAAAGAAAGAAAGAAAGAAAGAAAGAAAGAAAGAAAGAAAGAAAGAAAGAGGCACCTGGGTAGCTCAGTCGATTAAGCATCTGCCTTTGGCTCAGGTCATGACCCCAGGGCTCTGGGATTAAATGCCACATTGGATTCCCTGCTCAGTGGGGAACCTGCTTCTCCCTCTCTATCTCTGTGCGCTCTCTCTCTCTCTGTTTCTCAAATAAATAATAAATAAATAAAATCTTTAAAAAAAAGTTGTCACATCCAAGGAAACAGTAACTTTCAAGGGATTCTATGTATAATTTTTGTGACTTACTATGAGTCTATAATTATTTGCAAAAAAAATCACAGCTAAATGAAAATTAACCATATGTTGACACTGTAATTAGACTATCCATTGGTAAGATGTGTTACAAGGTTTATACCAGGTATTTCTGGAAGATTCACAGGGACACATTAATGTCTGTGGCTAAAAGAGACAAGATGCAGTTATCATTGACATATGGAAGTTCTTAATCCACTAAGAGTAGATAATATGGGATGTAAATGAAGTCAAAGGATTAGGAATTTTTCTTTTCTTCTATGTTTCTTCTTTTTTTCTATGTTTACCAGGTGTCTATTTCAGAATTTGTAAGGTTTCCCAACAATCCTCATTTTATTTCTTGACGGAGTCAGTAAAATTCCTCTACTCCAAATGACTAAAACCCCATTTCCCAATGTATATCTCTTGGAACACTGATTTTAAGGTACACATAATAGATTAGATACAATTTTACATTTATGCGATGAATATTGGACTACTCAAATTAATCAGATTTGCTTTCTTCCTCTTTCAGTTTTAAAATATCCTTAAGTATATTATGAAAGGAAATAGGAAGGATTTCCTTCCAAAGGAAAGATTACTGTCCCCCCTCCCCCCTCTCCATGGTGGAATTGACAGTGACACTCCATAAGCTTTCCTGAATTCTTTAGGCCAGATAATATTATAATTTTTAGTCAAAATCAGTTTTAGTCAAAATTTATACTCCAGACAATGAGGTATTGTCCTTATTTCAGGGAATTTTTGCAAATGGATAAAATCTAAATTTGTTTTTGATATATACTCTCTTTGGTACTTTACCAGCAAAATAATCCCAGTCATGTAATTGAAAGGGAAGCTGTTATCACACTCATAATCATAAAAAGACTGAATAGTGGCTGATTCTATGTTTTTAACAGCTTACTCTTCCTCCCGGGCAAACGACCACAGAGGTTAATGTTTGACTATAAAATTGATTCCAGAGGACTTCACTTTTCTGTGTCCTATGGATACTGCAAGGTGAAGAGGTGTCTTTGATTGCTCATATTCTCTAGCTTATAAACCAAATTTGAAAAATGCTTTAGCTTCAACAATTTTAGGGTGATTTCTCATGGTCTATTATCATGCTAGGTAAAGCAGGAAAAACAAACAGTCAAACCACATTTAGCACATCCTCAGGAGCGGCAAACTTCATTCTGGGAGAATGATGTAGAAATGGTCTCCTAATCGATTGTCAACACATGGAGCAGAATGCTTTGTACAGCAAGCCTGCGTTTACTGAAGTCAGGAGATGGAATCCTATTCGTTTTTTTCATTTTCACATTCTTGACGGGAAAAGAATATGGTTGGGAATGTTTAAATGACTTACTTTTTACTTTCTTACTCTATACCTTTTGTACAGGGTTTAGCAATTTGCCTGGGATTGTCTCCTATCACCTCCACTTTAATTCAATCTTCTGGGGTTTTAGGTGCCAAAAAGCTTAATAATAAAATTTTATCTCAACTGCGTCATGCATAGGCCATTCGCATTTGTAGCTTCATATTGTGGCTTAACAAATATAGAAGGTAAGGGTGGGTAATGAAATATCTGGAGACAGGCCCAGTCTTACTTTTTTGGCTTTATAAAGTTTTTGTTAAAAAAAAATGTTTAACACATGACTTCACATACCACCACACTCTTTTTTATATGAAAAGTGGAAATAATATTAGTTAATTCACAGGACTAAGATGAAGAATGTATAGATGAGAAATTACATAATAATATAGAGTAGGAGGTTAAATTTTTAATTTATTGAAGGTACTGTGCTTCAGATACCTTGTTCTGAGCACATTCTCTTTGCTATATGATGTGATTATCAGATGCATGGCATCTGATTAATATGTGAATCAGATTACATATTAATTGTCTTTTAGCAAGTGGGAGGAGCATAGAATAGACTTTGGTCTGCATTACTGAGATTCCAAAATGTATGAAAAAGACATCACTATTTCAAGCAGAAACAAAAGAATGGTTGCTTTTTCCAACATGGAGAAATATCAATTTTGTGTCCCAGAGTTTACTTGTGACTAATTTAATTTATTTCCTTGCTTAAATCTTCACTCTTTGCTGTGTTAGGTCAGAGTAAAACAGGCAAAAATGTGCAAACCTTTAAAAGAGTCCTTATTGCTGAGATACCACTTTGGATAAATCCCTATACATCAATGCAGCATGTGATGAGAGACACTATTTCATGACTATTGAAATAAAGAACCACCTGGCACCCATTAGCCCACCAGATCCTATTCTTGGGGATAATATTTGCAGTCATTACTCTATTAGTGATTCTGTGGGGAATGCCAAACCAAAAATTACTAATAGTCTTGAAATTCAAAATGAATGAGCTACGTAAGTTATTATCTTTGCCTGTTGAACTTTGAAGTTTCACAAATGAGTAGAGAATGAAGGCACATCATCACCTTCAAGCTGCTGAAACCATATAAACCAGCTGATACTGTCCTGAGCGCTCCTGCCTGTTTATAGGCATTTGATCCCTGAGTAGTGAGACATATTTGTAAGTCATGAATTGATTATTACCAGAAACTCCCTCTTCCCCAAATGCAATTAGAACTAGGATAGCTCCTTCCAGGGATAGGTACAGATTTGGTACAGAAGAGTCAGGGCTCTCTTATCTGTTAATCAACTGACATTCCAACCTGTGCCCTGCTCCGGCCAACATTGAACAGTCCAAGCATGTGACTCCTGAGGGAACAACATGCATATTTGAATCCACTAGTCTAACACTTATTGGCTATTTGTCTTGTATATATTGTAGGATCTCTCAAAAATTCAAATTCCTTTAATGTAAAAAAGAGATAATGATAGTATTTGTATCACAAGTTTATGATGAAGAATGGATGATAAGATATCCAAAGCAACTAAAAGAGTTCCTTGAATATAGAAAGCACTCTATAAATGTTAACTATTATTTAGACTTTAAATATACAGAACTTATGTCCCCCAAATTTAATAAATACCTGTGAGTCCCTTGACCTAACTTGTTGCATGAACCATAAACATCACATAATTTTTATTTTTTTAAGATATTTATTTATTTATTTATTTATTTATTTATTTATGAAAGAGAGAGCTAGAGGGAGAGAGAGAGAGAGAGAGAGAGACATCAAGCCAGGCAGGTGAAGGGGCAGAGGGAGAGGGAGAAGAAGATTCCCCTCTAGGATCCTAGGATCATGACCGAAGGCAGACCTTAAGTGACTGAGCTACCCAGGAGCCCCCATCACATCTTTTATATAGTCTAAAACCAAATATTTATTCTATCAATTCATAAACATTTCAGATATCCACCTAAGTACACAACAGTGTACTCTATTGCCTCCCAAACATCAGAAATATGTAAATATATAAATAAACATAACATAATCCAATACTATATATACATATATTAATCCTGTATATATATATGTGTGTGTATATATATAATATATACACATTATATATATTATATATTATATTATATATTATGTATTATATATTATATATTATATTATATAATATATGATCCTGCTTACAACCTAGTTCAGAATGTCCTTATAATGCTTTTCTATTCATCTTAAAAATACATACTTATTTTATACTTCTGGGCAGTCTTACCTCTTTGCCTTTGACTCTGATCTTCACTAGAGCTTGTCTGGTCTTTAAGCTACCACATTCCTCTATCAAGGTTAATCAGGGATCTTTAGACGTAATACCCACTCTCACATAACATGAAAATGTGATATCTATAACATCGCTTTGGAAATTTTTATTTGTTCAGCAATTTTCAATGTGCTTGAGGAAAATAATTTGGTATTTGCTTTACTGCTTATAAATACAGCCTATAAGGGGCCATTAAAAATTTACACGCTATAAATTTGATGGTAGATTACTTTTTAAAAGTCTTTGGGCTGAAATTTCCATTTTCTTAGCTAATATAATTTAAGTCCACTTATATGAGACATTCCATATTCATCCAGCTGGTAAAGAGAGCCAAGCAGAATTATTTTTCCATAAAACTCATTTGATTCTCATGGAGTATCATGATCATGGAATGATCTTTGTCTTTTATGAACGATTTCTGTCGCACACATTAGTTGTTACTGAACATAAGTACATGCTTTATAATATGGCAAGCCACATTAGGAGTGACTGAGAAAAGAATCACAACAAAATATAATACCATAAGCTGAGAGGAAAGAAGACAGCTCTATCTCAGCATCCTGTAAACGAGCCTCCGAGTCCAATGAAACCAGGGATGATGACCAACTGCTTTGAGTATACAACCATCATCTGAAATCCAAAGCAAAACTATAAGCTAGCTTTTACCTACAAAATACAAGTAAGCATAGGTATAATAGTGTTAATCTAGTTGTTTGAAATTAGGCAATACTCTGAGGCTTTTATGCAAATGGTAGTGTAAGAAGGATATTGAAATTGGCTGTCAAGAATGTCTCACCAACAGAGTTAGCACATAAGCTGTCTAAGCCAGTAGAGAATATTCAGACACTCTTTAACATTGATAACAAATGAATTAGGTATAATGATAATATGTTTCAACAGCTGAGTTGGAAATTTCTCTTCCTTTTCTCTTACAGAATTCATCTACCGCATCTTATCTTGTGGCCCTTCTTACCCCAGCTACTATGTCTACCTACTGATCTCTGTTCTCCCAGTCTCCACCTAAATAGGTCTCTCTATAGTGACCTGAGAGAGAGTTGCTAGAAGCCCACCGGCAGCCAGTAGCCAACCTTCTTCCAGAGACTATGAATTCAATGGCTTCCAATCTTTAAATTACAGATCTTATGACTTCAAAAACCTGAATTACCATCCAGCTTCTACTGTGAAAACTACTTCGCTACAACTTAATACAGACCAGCCTGTAGGACTGGCTTTTATAAATTAGCTTCATGCCCTTTCAAACTCCTATGGGAAATGCCACTATTATATTTGTTTACTACAATGCCTCACTTCAGAAATTGACTGGCCATCAACTACTTAGTTTCTCTGAGAGATACATGCTCTATCATCATTTTACAATCAAGGAATAGTCAAAAAAAAAAAAAAAAACAGTCAAAGTTGGGAAACTAACTATGTCAGATGATAAAATCTATAAAAGAAATTATACGGTTATTTCATATTCTTGTTTTACAATGTGACAGGTATGTCTCTGTTTACTAAACTAAACTTTTATGGATTTGGAACATATTCATGTTTTTCTTGGACTTTTTAAGATTTACTGGCTTGCTGGAGTTGTTTTTATATTACAAATTACTATATGGATAGCTTTGGATTCTGATATTATATAAATCAGTAAGGACAGCCTATTTGTAAGGAAGCTTCACTTGCAGTGAACAGAGAATAATACATAAACTCGTGGCATCATAATGTGGTAGTTGTGAAATTAATGTAACACTGTGTGTGGAGTATACTGATGAGTAAAGAAAGGGTTAAGGATGGGCAGGGAGAGATAGGACGCCCCTGACTCCCTGGACTAGGCCCGCACAGGGGACTACATGACCAGGCTCACAGAAATTCAAATGTGGAGAAATGCTGAAGCATTCAAAACCAGAACTAAGAGAACAAACCAGACCGCCTGGCCATAAATGTTAGAGAGTATTCTTTGTTTTGTTCTGTTTTGTTTTGTTTTGTTTTTGGCAGTTACATTGTAATAACAGAAAATGACCAGTCCTCAAAGAAGTAAGCCATTAAGGATATTATCAATACTTCCTGCTCAAACCAAGATGGAACAAGAATCTCAAGGCCACAAGCTTCCTGGTCAGTTCTGAAAAAAGACTGCCACTAAAAGTGCTCAGTGGTAACCCCTTTAGGACCCTTCTCACTCTAAAGAGATTTTTCTTCCCCTTCTGTTCTCACTCATTTTCACTCAATAAACTTTCACTTCACTTCACCCTGTTGTGTCTGAGAGATTCATTCTTTGGTTCCATGAGACAAGAACCCAGTGACCCTGTAACACTAAAAAATAAAAATAAAAACAAACAAAATCCTCCAAAGAACAGTGACACTTGAGCAAAGACTTGGAGGATCTGCGGACATTAGTACTATATACTAACTGTTTCCCTTTCTCTTTGACATCTAAGAAGATTAGAACTGAATATGAGGCACAAGCCTGGCACTCCAGAGGCCCCTGTGGTCTGCAAATGTGTGGTCTTTTGTCCCTTGGAGAGGCAGGGCAGGACAGTGGTTAAGGGCATGAGTTTCAAATTCCAACAGGATTCAAGTATTGGTTCTACAGTTCTTTAGCCACATGACTTTGGGCATTATATTTAATCTGGGCCTCTAAATGATGATAATAATAGCACTTACCTCACAGAGCTCTTTTGGGAGTTAAATGAAATAATGTACATAGATTCCTTTGCATTCAGGAAGAACTCAATAAAAATAATCTATATATTAAAAATTGGACAAGATGGTTCTGTTTAACTGGTGTTTATTCAGTATCCTCTATGTGCCCACTGTTGAAATTGTGGCCATTTCCAAATAGAAAGAAGAAAAAGAAGAAAAAGAAATAAAGAGAAAGAAAAGAAGAAAGAAAGAAAGAAAGAAAGAAAGAAAGAAAGAAAGAAAGGAAAGAAAAAGAAAGAAAGAAAGAAAAGAAAGAAAGAAAGAAAGAAAAGAAAGAAAGAAAGAAAGAAAGAAAAGAAAGAAAGAGAAAGAAAGAAAAGAAAGAAAGAAGAAAGAAAAAGAAAGAAAGAAAGAAAGAAAGAAAGAAAGAAAGAAAGAAGAAAAAGAAAGAAAAAGAAAGAAATGTATGGAGTCTCCCATGGAGAGATGCTTAAAATCCAGGGGCAGCAGCTACCTAATTTGACTGCTTTCCAACATTTGATGCTTTTTTTGACTGCTTCCCTCTATTTGTAACATATCTTCAAATTGATTTTGTTTGTTACACTCCAGATTTTGCTTTTACTTCTCTGGCTATTCCCTCTAGGTCTTTCATGGGCTTCTCTTTGCAAATTCCTTAAACATAAGATTTCTCAGGATGCCATCCATGATAGGCCCCTGATTATCTCATTCTACCTGTTCTTGGGCTTTAATCACTTTTAAGGGAGGCAGCCAAGCACTGTGGTTAAGAATATAGGCTATTGAATCATATTGCCATGTTCTGAACCCTGGGGCCCACTCTTTCTCCTAGGGGATCCTCTGATCCATTCTTTACATTGCAGCCAAAGTCATCTTACAGGAGGCAAATTTGATCTAGTTGCACTCATATTTATAACCTATGAATGGTTTCTCACTGCTACAGATTCATATTCCCTTGTCTAAGCCAATGAGGACAAATGAGTTTTGGAATCCAGAGTTTTTCTGATTTTAGAAAAATAATAGAATGGATAAGCTGTATATTTTATAATGCCTCAGGTAGTATCTGGGACAACATGTTATAATCAAATATATTAATTTCTTTCTAAGGCACAACATAAGCTATCCACACTAAGAAGAAAAAATTAATATACATAGTTTCCATTACTTTGAGCCATGTGATTCCATCTGAAGAGAATATATCATGTTGTCTTTCACCTCCAAATTAATTGCAATGAATTTTTGATTTTCAGAGACTTGGAGACCTTTGAAGAATGTCCAAACCCCAACTGTGGCTTCCAGAGCCACTTGAAATCTAGCTCCTCTCTCTAGCTTCATCCTCCAACTTCTGTCTTCTAACATTCTTTGATGAAGCTGAGCGTCTTGAAACAAGACCTCTTTGCCTGACTAACTTTTCTGCCTTCAATCCTTTAACTGAGCTGAAGAAATATGCTATCTTAAAAAAAAAAAAGAAAGAAATATGCTATCTTTTGAAGATAAAATTAAGGCATAAAGGTATTGAGTGTGAGACAATTAGTAGCCAGATCATAGAATAACTTTCATAAAATACTTAGAAAATTGAATTTAAATTCGCAAAAGGTTAACCTGGACTTTTAAGAAGAGCATTCAGAGAAATACACAGGACACCAAGCTGAGAGAGGCAAGACCAGAGGCATGGGGGCACACTGAGGACCATGTCTAAGAACAAAAGCAGAATAACTGAGATGCAGCAAGATAGGAAAGTAAAGTGTTCTAATATGTCTCAGAGATTAAAAAAAAAATAGGAAAATCTGCTCATCTGAGATTGGAGAAAGGAAGTGAGGAAAAGGTAGGTCATAGATATCTCCTGGGCATCCCATTTTCAGTGTGGCATAGATGGTGTAGTATAACTAAGGTGGGTGCAAAGGAGTAGAAGAAAGTCTGGGCTAGAAGATTGTTTACAAAGGCAGTTGAAGCTTCTGCTGGGTTTGCTGTTTTTGTGAAATACCCAAGGTGAAGCAAGGAAAAGTTTGGAAGTCTAACGACAAAATAAGATAGATATTTAGGTAGTATAAAACCACCAATTCCCTAATTTATCCATTAAGGAGGTATTTAATGAAGAACAACTATATAACTTAGATTGTTTGTAAGCTGAAGATTCAGCATTGGACAAAAAAGAAAGAATAGAATTATCGACTATCCGCCTTCCCACTCCCCCGAGATTACAGCAGAGATGTGCCATTCAAAGAGTGAGTGATTTAACAGGGTAAATCAATGGTGTTACAAAACCTATGATTTAGTTAAGCTGACATTTTTAATCATGCAAGACTTCTTAATGTTCTTAATGAAGGAAGCGATGCATTGATTTACCTGTTGGTATACATTATTTATCTCATGGCAGATAGTAATGATCTCCATGGACTAGTTGTTTTCAGTAGCACTGCCCTAGTCAGATAAGACAGTTTTAAAAAATAAATATGTTATAAGGGTGATAGAATTAAGTATAAGGATGATATAGATATCATAAACAGAAGCCTAATTTATCCTGGGATATGGTGGTTATAAAGTGAGGAAAGACTTAATTATCTTAATTATCCAGATGAAGGAAGAACATGCAGGGCAGAGAAAATAGCATGTCCTTGTGGTAGGAGAAAGCTGGAAATAGTTTAATTGTGAGAGAGGGAAAGGATCTAGCGTGCAGATGAAGTTAAAGACATGAGCAGGGACACTACAGTGCAGCCTCACAAATCATGTAGAGGATTTATATTTTATCACATGTGTATTAGAAAACAATGAGAAAGTTTCATTAGGAGAGTGATATGACCAGTTTTCCATTTTAAGATTTTCTTTTTTTTTTTTTTCGAGATTTTGTTTATTCATGAGAGACACAGAGAGAGAGAGGCAAAGACACAGAGAGAGAAGCAGGCTCCTTGTGGAGATCTTGTAGCAGGACTTGATCTCAGGACCCTGGGATCACACCTGAGCCAAAGGCAGATGCTCAACCACTGAACCAGGTGCCCCTTCATTTTAACATTTATCAGTCAGGGGTAGGGAGCAAAGAATGGAGGGGACAATTTCTGAAAATGAGACAGGCCATGTTGGCACTATTCCATAGCCCACCAAGAAAGGAAACTACTTTGAACTAGAGCAGATCTTCTTTTCCAAAAACTACTTTTGCCCCCATGCAACTTTTGGAAGCATATTTAATTGTTGTGGGGTGTGCGTGTGTGTGTGTGTGTGTTGGGGGGAAGAGCAATGATTCTTCATCTAGTGGATAGAGCCAAGAGTACCACCAAATACCTTACAATGCACAGAATAGTCTCTGACAAATAAGAATTACACATTCCAAATTGTCAGTGATGATGGGATTGAGAGACTCTAGACTAGAAGGTAGGCAGTAAAAGGAGTAGATAGATTTATGGAGAGTTTGGAGGACAGCATGGGCCACATTTAGGATGGATTGCATATATTAGGAGGATTCCAACTAGACGCATGGAAATGCTGCTTACTCAGATAAGAAAAGAAATATTTTATTCTCCATAGTGAAGAGCAAAAGTACAATTTAATACACATAAAAGTTGGACACCCTCACAAAACCTCCAAATTGAAATATCTAGTAAGTAATTGGATATCTGAGTCTAGAATTAAAAATAAAAACAGGTGTGCATGGAAATATACATTCGAATGACACAGAATATGGACAGTGTTTTAAGCCATAAATGGGAGGGACCTCCCCTATAGAGAGAATATGTCAAGAGATGAGCACCAAGTGTCAAGAAACATTATGCCCAGGAACCCAAACAAGGGTACAGAGAACTAAGTGGAAAATGAGAAGTGGATGTCATGCAACAACACAGATGAACATGTTTCAAGACCAAGCGCACAGTCACTTGTGTTGAATGTGACTAAATGTTCGCATAAGATCATCCTAAAAGTGTCCATGCCATCTAGCAGCAGAGAGCCATTGCTGAGCATGGCCATGAAATCTCCGTTGTGTGTTAAACCAGATAGAGACAATATGGTCATTGGAAAGAGAATAAGAAGTGAGATAGTTGACAAACTTCTTTTTTTTAATTTTATTTTATTATTTTATTTTTTTTTAGTTGACAAACTTCTTAGAGGATTCTATCTTTAAAAATTAGAAAAGCTATAACGTCATGAAGGAAATGACACTGTTTGACATATTTGGATTGAAGAAAGTTGACTGTGTCACAAGACTGAGAAAAAAGAACCATTAGAATGGATGAGAATGAAGCTATTTGAAAGAGAAAGAAATAATAACTGATCAAGGCCCCAAAGCCAGCTTCGTGTGGAGTGAGGGTGGGCGACAGATATCTAGGGTCACTTCATGCACTGAAGTTGTTATGGTGAACTTGAGTATTACATTTAATTATGAAAGAGATACTTATTTTCACTTAGCATTTTCTTAAGGGTAAATTTAAAAGAAAAAATAATTCACCTGCATATATTTATTTTGCAGAAGTATAAGGATAGAAAGTTAATGATTTGATATATTCTTTTAGTTCATAAATAATTTGGAGTAACCCCCATGTGCCTGTTACTGGGTCAAAGAAGACTAAATCCTGTTGCTGATCCTGAGGTACTTCCCCCACATGTGACTCTTCTGCAAATCAAAAGACTGAAGTAGGGGCTGAGTTGGGTCAGCATGTGCCTTGGGCTCAGCTCATGATCTCAGGGTCTTGGGATCCAGCCTCCAACAGGGCTCCCTGGTCAGTGGGGAGTCTGCTTCCCGCTCTCCCTTTGCCACTCCCCTGCTCATGCATGCTCTCTCTCTCTCTCTCAAATCAATAAATAAAATCTTAAAAAAAAAAAGGCTGAAGCCTTATCCATTCTGCATGACCCATATCAAAAGACATCCCTTGCAATTTCTCCTCTGTATGTGTGTGGGCACCAAACCAATAGCTTAAAACATACTAAAATTCCTGTGTCAGAAGAGTCAAAGCTTAGCTGAGCTGAACATCTGTCAAGATAGTAGGAATTTGATTGAGCTTTAAGGGATGAAAAGGACCTGGAGAAGTGAGCAAAACATTTGGTCAAAAGTTGTAAGCAAAACAATGGGCAGACTATTCTACTGGTGCCAGATAAGCAAATACTATAGGAGATTAGAAAAAAAGCAATCAGCTGGGAAACAAATAGGAAAGATCAAGTTACATAAATAGCTTTTTGTTTCCAAATTCTAAAAGCTGCTTTAAGGCAGAAGTTGGATATTATAATAAGTGAAAAAAAAAAAAGACATCTCTAATTCCAGGACTTTTCTTTATATCATTGATTTTTTTATATAGTGATAGGGATGATTTTAACTACTTATTATGAAGGTAAGTTTTATGCTTCTTTGTCTTCCTAGAATGCTGAGCAAAAAGAGAAGCTCAGCAGGGAGTGAAATGAATCACTCTCTGAGGTGTCTCATTTCTCACTCCCAACTGAGTTGGCAAAGGTTAGCATACTATTAAAATTCAAGTTTTTGCAAATATATTTCATTGGTAGTCAACTCACTCGAAAGGTATATCAGTTTTTAGCAATTATTCTCAGTGATAGTCTAAGTGTTTGCCAAAGAATTCTCTGCCTCACCTGGAAAAAGAATCCAATAACTCCATACTAGATAAAGCATGAGTTGCTTGTTGATGATAAGCTAAATGAGAGGACAAATCGAAGATAGTTTGAAACAACCATCTCCATGGTAACTTGGCATACTAAAAAATATTAACTAAAAGAATTAAGAAATTGTTTCTTCAATGACTACATTTCAGAATTTCATAAGAGGTAGAACTTCATAGGCGGGCACCTCAGATAAAATGCACATGTTATCACACCGAAATGTTGTTTTCCCACCTGGCCATTCACCGTTCATGTGAGTCTGGGAGTGGAAAGGATAAGCTTCTCAAGTTGTTGGCATACCTAGGTGGTTCCTATTGGCTTTGAGGACAGGCATGCATAGGTTACTAAATTAGTGATAATCCCTATCTCATAGGATTGTTGCAAGGATTAAATGATACCATAATTTTCAATGTTTCACACATTGTAAGTTCTCAATAAAACAGACACAAATATTTGGGAGGCAGGTGCTGATGACTGTTAGGAGTACATTGCTGGCTGGCCACAATTTATACGTTCATGCTCGAAAATCCCCAGAGTCAAGCTCGTGAAGAAGGGAGGGCATTATGTGCATCATGACAAATGTCTTTTGAAGACAAACCACATCTTATTTCCAGAAGAAAAAAAAAAAAAAATAGGTGAGGCGTGCCTTCTATAAACCAGAATAATTAAACAGCAGTTAAGAACACATGAATGTGTTCAGTTATAATTATAGCCTAGGTTAATTAGTCATTTTCATGACGAGACATGTATAAGAATGGGGAGGGTCTGAATCACATCTACTCCGGTTAGGGTACATATATAAACACGCCTGGGTAAAAAGAGAGGATATAAGAACATCTTCTCACTGTCACTCAGCTGAACTCACATCTCCTGCCAACATGTCTTATAGCTGCTGTTCTGAAAACTTCTCCATCCGCTCCCTTGGGGGCTACCTGCACCCCCTAAGTTCACCTTGTGGCTCAATCTACCCCAGCAATCCAGTCTAAGGCACTGACCTCTGCTCTCCCAGCACCTGCCAGCTGGGATCCTCCCTCTACAGTGGCTCTCAGGAGACCTGCTCTGAGCCCACCAGTTGCTAGACATTTTGTGTGGTGTTCAGCCCTTGCTAGACATCCCACTACTGGCCAAGGACCTCCATGCTCTGCGATCCTTGCCAGTCAACTTATACCCCCAGCTGTTGATCCAGCAGAAGTTACTGCCTGGGTTATGAACTAAGAAGCTCCTATACCCTAGACTGTGGACCAAGTGGCTTTAGACCCCTGGGTTATGGAGTCCACAGCTTCCCTTTTCTGGTCTATGAATCCAGATTCCACTGCCCAACCTACTTGGCTTCTAGGAGCTATCAAACTTCTTGATGCCAGCCAAACTGCAAATCTGGCTTCTCCCACAAACCAACTTGTTAAGGATTCTAGACCTGGACTTCACAGTTCCTCAAAGTCAATCTCGGTTATTGTCTGGCTAGAGACTATATTCTGCTACCTAGAAAAGTATGATTAAATAAAAATCCTATTAATATGAAATCATTTATCTCTTAGATACCTATTCTGTTTTCCTTCTATTTTCTTCTATTTTCCTTCTTACTTCTTTAGTTAAAAATAAACCAAGAGGTCTTTTTTTTTTTTTTTTGCCTTCAAATAAAATCATGTAATTTGATATTGCCACAGGTCAATATTAATTTAAAGAAAAAAGGTATCCATTGGGAATTTCAAACTCACTGTTCTCTGTCTAAAAAGAAACATTGCAGAAGTAGGTTCCCTGGTAGGCAAAATTCTCTGACAACACAGAATTAGTTCCCTGAAATTTTTGGCAAGTGGAATCACAGCTTGGGCAGGGAGTTATTCTAAGCACTTCTCTGTATAATCATTTCAACCTTATTAGGTACCTTGCTTTGGTTAAACTACTAATAAATCTAATCCAAGAAGAAAAGTTTCAGAGACAGCAGCGGTGCTTCAAGGGCACTATCCTGGCTACTTTAGATGAGGAAATGTCAAAATAGTTGTCATGAGTCCCTTTTGCAGACTTAAGCAAGTGGTAATGGAATATTAACTAACAGTAGTAACTGGTATGATGAAACAAACATCCAAAATAAGGATAAAATTAAACATTTGTGGACTTTATCATAATACAATTAATTCAATTTCTAAGACTTATTTCTCATCTCGGTGCTTAACTCTCTCCTTCCTCAGTTTAGTCACTCTTTACCTGAGAAGGAGGACTTCACCTCTTGATATCTTGGGCTTAGATCTGGATGTGATAACTAGATAGTCTACTAAATTCTTTTTTGGGAAATACAGTCATCAACATTTGAAAATACGTTAAGTGTGAAGAAAATATCTAAGTAGATACAGATACTCATTGTTCATTGCCCTCACAAAGTATTTCTCTCCCGTCTTCTCAAAAGAATTGGGTTTTGTTTCTGTACCTCCTCTAACCTACACATGGTCTTATAAAAGAATGTGACTATGCTCCAGGTTTCAGGATGGAATCTGCCTAGTTCTGGGGGACACCCCGAATCTTCCCTGAAAGTGATTGGTTCCGGATGGAGCATGTGATCTGACTTAAACCAATGTGAAACAAGGAGTGATGTAAACAGGTGCTTCTGGTAAAGTTCTTGTGCAGTTTTTTTGAGCAACCATCTCTTCCTCTGGATTTTGTCATATCATTTTTTTTCATTTTTTTTAAGATTTTATTTATTCACTTGAGAGAGAGAGAGAGCATGAGTGGGAGAGGAGAGGCATAGGAAGAGGAAAAAGCAGACTCCCCACTGAGCCAAGAGCCCTGCTTGGGGCTCGTTCCCAGGACCCTAGAGATCTTGACTTGAGCCGAAGGCAGATGCTTAACCATTTGAGCCACCTAGATGCCCCTGGACTTTGTTGTATCATGTGTGGAATGCTATATCCATCTTGTATAAGACCTAAAAATTAAACCATTACGTGAAAAACAGCAAAGCCAAGAGAAATGCAAGGAGCAGAGCCCAGACCGTCTCGTTTCTGGATTTTAGTAAATATGAGCCAATAAATTTTTCTTATTACTTAAACCATTTTGAAAAGCAATGCTTTCCTAAATGAGACACTCATTTAAAAGGTGAAACAACACTCTTTCCCAATAAAGGCCCTATGTAATGTTAAAGGTTGTTTGCAACCCACCTTTTCCCCTTCTTAATTCCTCTCCACACTACTCCCCACATGCATTCACTCCACCAATGTGCACTCCACTAATGCTATCTACTCCTGTTTCCTGAAACACATTGTGGAGAACTGAGCTCTTATACAGTCTTATACCTTTTAGAAGGAGTGTTATGTCTTTCTAACCCTTCAAAACCCACAGAAATATTATCTCTTCTCTCACTCCTTTTTGGTAGACTCCACAATCAATAGAGTTGATTATTTCCTACACAATGTTAGCACTAAATTGCTTATATTTTTGTTAATTACAAATTCACTATTTTATATTTTATTTAAAGATTATTTTGTTTGATCAGTACTGTTTATTTTTGTTATTACCTTGATGGAATCTTAGCTAATGGGTTCTAAATAGTAGTAAATACTCAATAAATATTAATAAAATAGATGAATGAATGAAATAGATCTAGAGTGATAGTCTCCAGGATGTATTATGTCAACAGAAACAAGCATTCATTCATTTTTGCTAGTTAAACTCAATTTGGATAAGCTAGTTGTCAGTAATGTAATTAATATCCTAATCAGCACATTATAAAAAATGATATAGTACCATCTAATGCTATTATCACAACAGTGGTAGCTATAGGATAAGTTGGAGAACTCAAAACAAACAAATTCCCATTTCTGGATCCCACAAAGGCAGAAAAACAAGTTCACCAAAAGCTAACCTCAAAAAAAAAAAAAAAAAAAAAAAGCTAACCTCAGAGACAGGCCAGAGTAAATGCATCTGGGGAAAGGAACAAAAGTAACTGCATAATTACTATAATAAACCATGACACTTTCACATCCAAGACATAATGGAACAAAGGATTCAAAAAGATGGGAGTTAATGTTCAAATGGCCAAGATAGTATGATCCATTCTTTCTTTCCAATGACTCTTTGTTAAGGGCTACATAGACAGTGAGTAGTACTCTAACTTTCTCTTTCCTTCCTCCCTTCCTCCCTCCCTCCCTTCCTTTCCTTTCTTGGCTATTTGAATCAAGTCTGATGTCATAGCTTTGTAAAATATCAAGAATTATCCCAAGAAGCAAAATTATATAGAGATAGTTTCATAGAAAATAAAATGATATTGCATGTGAATACTTTTATTACAGTGTTTTATAAGAATCTATTTATCATTAGAAACAGATAAGGCTGGCAAGAGAGCATTTCCATATTCCATATAGTATCATTATAATGGATATAATGGATATCTAATTCTGAGTATTTCGGAGGCTAAAATTTTTTTTCAGTATTCATTACAGTGTCTGAGAGGGGTTATATGGGACTTGACTTATTTTACAAAATTTTATATTTAAAGGAAGTTGGTCATTCCCCTTGGCACACTCTTTTGAGGTGGACCAACGAGAAACATACTTTTTCTTTATTCTCAGAGTTACCCTCAAATACAATCAGACTATTCATTTTAAGTGATGGATTTCTACCAGCATGCATGACAACTAATAGCTTACTGACTTCAGTCTTTGTTCTGTCCTGTTAAAATTTTTATAAGTAATCTTAATAAAAATTAAATGGCTTAAAGGAAAGCACAGATTTCATTCAGTAGGTAGATTTGACAAGATGCCATTTCATGTCCTTTTCAACTCTAGGATATTAAGATTCTGATAGAAAATCATAGAATGTGACACCTAGAAAGGACCTTTGAGATCTTCTCATCTAAAGTCATTATCTTAGGAGATATCCAAAGAGGCAGAGTGACTTGCCCAAATTCATGCAGTGAATTAATAGGAGCAGGGCTAAAAGCCAGATCTCTTCACTCTTGGTCTAGTATTCTTTCATCGCTATGCAATCTATCTATATGAGTGACTTTCTGGTTAGAGAAGAAGAATAGATTTAAATTAACTTCAGTCATTTGGTTTGTAAAATAAAACTAAGGCAAGGATAGAGGAAATAAATTGTGGGAGAACTGAATTGAATTCTAATTTTTTAATTTATTTATGTTTTACTTTAATACAGCTGAATAAGTGATTAGGAGTCCAACATAGTAACCTAATCAAATATAAAAGTAATATACACTGTTCAACCTTATCATCATCAAGTTCTAAGCCCTTGAGAGATAGAAACAGGATGACTAGACATTTAATGGGTACGATGAATACAATCCAACCCTTAGAAGAATGGAATGTACAACATTTACGGACACAAGAAACCATAATCTCAAACATACAGAAAAGATACTGTTTATTTTACCTTATAGTTTTATATCAATCCAAGATTGATGGTGCCATCAGAACATTTTTGTTTTCACAAAGATCCTTAACCTGATCTGAAATAATTGCTACTTTTATTCATTTACCATTCCAAATGTGGCAGGCAATCAGGTATCATATATATCATCTCATTTCATCTATAAAACCATTTTATGAGGCTGATGCTCTTACAACTTTCATTTTAAAGATGAAGGATCCAAGGCATAGACATTTAAGGGAAATGTTCAAGGTTTGTTATTATAGATCTTGGCTTAGAATCCTAACTGGAGAACTCTTTCTCGTATTTGATTTCTTTTTCATGCAATTTTTGATATTCCACCCTCTGGTGGCACTGAAGTACTACTGCAGCTACAATCATTTTTATATTGTTAAGACTTGGAATTGTTCAACCATTTAGCCCAAAGTATCCAGTCACCATAAGCAATCAGCTGACTATTTCTACCTATTTGGCAAGAAAACTAGAAGATAGTCTACATAATTATCATTGTTCAAGTGCCTATAGAGTGAACACTTAGTTTTTAGTAGGTTGCTTGAAAACAATCTGAAGGTGATGGGTTGTCCCAGCAGATGTCATTCCACAGTAATAAACCTAGTAACTCTTTCTATAAATCCAGCACCAGCTAAAAATCTGTGTTTACTCATTGAACCAAAATTGCATGCTGAAGCACCTATTAATTCAGCACTCACTTAAATAGCATGTGCAAGTTAATGCTTCAACCCAAAGAGAAAAGAATTCATGTGGTGGCCTTATTCACAAATGACAGACCTAGCATCACTATTTGACATTTGGAGATTGGAAACTGCACAGGTATTCATTAATTTGCTATACATTGTGAGATTAATAAGAAAGCAGTCTGTTGGAGACAATTATGTCAATGCTGGCCTGGACGATGTCCTGCCTCTGTTCCCCCACCCCTGAATCTGGCAACAGGGCTCTGTTGTGCTGACTGTGAAAAGTGGTACCCTTTTTTTCATGGGAAGGCTTTTTAATACATGCTTCCATATAATCAAACATTATTTTGAAATAATTGACTCAGTTTGTGCCATGCTAATAAGTGGTTCCTTAATGATTTTGCTCTTATTTCATAAAGGAGTAGCTGAAAGGTAGGTACAGGTTTTTTTTGTTTTTTTTTGGTTTTTTTCCTTTAAACTCTGTACCCTGGCCAATTCTTGAAAATCTTGGGTATGTCAAGTTTTCAGAACTCTATCCATTCAGACATTAACTATAATTTGAATACATTTAGCAACTTCCATTTATTTAGCAGCTTCTGTTCATTAATTTTTCAAACTACATTTTTGGAACTCTCATTATATGCCAGCCAGGCCCTGTGCTCAGTGCTGGAGATACAATAGCAAGGGAAATATACATACTTTTTGCCTTCATGAAACTCAGAGTGCAGTGGCAAAGGTATAGTGGAGAAACAAATAAAATCATTATAAACTGAGATAAGTTCTTTGAAGGATGAAAAACAGACTCTGAGATGGAATTTTCTTTCAAACAGGGTGATGAAGGAAAGCCACTATTCAAGGTTGCTCTTATGCTGAGACACAAAAGATGAAGAGAGGAGCTGCATGTGGAGGAGACGGCAGTGAAGGGATGAGACAGACAGGCAGCTGCACACACAAAGTAATGAGGCAAAGAGAGGCTTGACATGCTCAGGAGCACAGTAGAGGCCTGTATGAATGGAGGATGTGGAGCAGAGGGAAAACACAAGATTTGGAGTTAGAAAAATAGGCAGCACCCAGGTTTTGCAAGCACTGGGTAAGCCAGGCTAAGGACCAGGGATCTTATTTTCAGGGTAGTGAAAATCCATTTAATACTTCTAAGCAGGAGAGTTACAAGCGACAGTGGAAGCCTCTATGATGATAAATACAAATATGCATATGATTTAAATGGAGTGTTGTTAGGGTCATGTGGAGGGCATACTTGGTATTCCTTTTAAACACACAGGAGTGGTCATTCAACATTGTAAGTAACTTGCACGTGTGGTAAAGGCATCATAGACAGGTTGGGTGTGCAGCTTGTCAGGTTGAATATATTCTGATGTGTCCTTTGAAATATATGATATCCCCAGTCTATCACATGTTAAGGAGGAGTTTGTATCAGAGTTGTTCTGGGTTCCTGAATGTTCTTGATTTTCTTCAGATCTGAGAAAGGGGCCAGAGCATTTTGCTAAAAATGTGCTTCTGTTGTTTCACTGCCATGAGCTAAGCTAGGTGAATTATAGAATGTGCTATCGAAAATCGTGCTGCCAGGTCCTGTGTTATAAGGATGAACCTAAGCTGATACAGCTGCAAATGTGATAAATGCAGCTGCCTGTCATCATTCTGCAGTCAAAAAACAAAACACAATAAACAAAAATGAAAAGTGCATCTGAAACAGGTTTGTTACAAAAGCAAATCATCAAAGTTGAGAAGCACAAATAGAAATACATACACTAGTTGGTATAAATACAGACATAATAAAGAATATGTCAAAGTCCATTGGTAATTCAGAGGAAGAAGTAGTAACCTGTAAATAGGAAGATCAGGAAAAAGCTTCATAAAGAGGCAACATTTATATTTGACCTTCAATAAGACAGAGGAAACAAAATGTTAGACAAAGGGAAAGATGTTTATAAGGCAATGGCCACTTTCAGTACCTTGGGTGAGCAATAAAAAGAGATTTCATTGTTGAGTCCTTCACACATCCTGATCAATTGAACAGACCAAGATCTAAGTAGAATGAGCTTAATTGGATTGGCTTCTGACTGAAAATGTCTTGATCTTATTATTCTATTCTGCCAAAAGAGCATCTTTCCAAACTCTAGTGCTGAATATTGATCAGTTGTTTCCACATCCATTTGTTTTGTCCATTTACCAATATGGAGAGTCACGGCAACTAAGAAAAAAAAAAAATGTTAGCTTGGGTGGCATGTTGGGACTCATATTTGAGAAACTCTGCCCTGATGAGTCAGCTTTGGGCCTAACATGAAAGCCATTTTGAAGATTCAAAATGGACTGGCTTCTTTGTTAATAGGATGTCATCTTCATATGTTACTAAACAAAGTGCTAATGAGATGTTATCCTTCAAATTAGCTTAGGCAATGAGGTGGAAAGGAGTCTTGAGAAGAAGCCAACACCCAGTTTTCTGAGTATATAATCTAGCCAAAAAAGAATCTTCAAACCTGGCATGCTGAGTCCTTATGACCAACTTCAATCAAGGGTTTCAACAGTATGCCCCAGAGCCAAGGCCGCTCACTCAGGAGCTCCTACAATGTCCCACCACTCTCTGCCATCGTACATGAGTCTAAACTTATAAACTTTGAAGATGGATTTTTTTTACCCAGCAGCTGCCATGGCAGGACCTGGCTCCTGGACAACTTTCAAGAAACCTGCAGTGAGACTACCGGCTGCAAAGTGCCCAACTGTAAACAGGAACTGTGCACAGAGCCTAGCTGTATGCAAAGTGCCGGCCTCCCCAGAGTTGTCCAAACAACTAGTTCCAATTCCAGGCCCTGTGAAAAGACAATATGCCAATCAGGACGTTCCTCAGCAGTGTCGGAGTGTGTTTCTGAGCCTTGCCAGTCAGGAAGCAACCAGCAAGTGGGTGTTGTAGTCCAGAACTGCCAGCCTGGGAGCTACGTGGCAAAGAGTTGTCCACCAAAGGCGTATGTGTCTAAGAGTTGTCAGACTCTAGAACGTGAACCTGGCCAATGTCAATCTCAGAGCTCCAAATCCAGTTCCTGTAGGCTTCCAGTCTCTGTTGCACCAAGGTCACAACTCCTGGAAACTTCTAACACTTATGAGCCAACTTGCTGTGTTACTGGTGGTTTGCAACTACCTTGTAAGTGAAGAATGAATAGAGTACGTAGATAGGAGATAACATATTCTAATAGAGGTAAATTGATTTCTTAAGATATCTAGGAAATTCTGTTTCTCTAAATGCATATTATTGTGCATGGGTTTGTGAGTGAATAGACATGTCTTCCACTGTCTTCAAAGAGAAAAATTTTCTTTTTTGCTCTTTGGGGCATTTCTCGTAGTAAGCTGGGATTGGAAAGCATGTTAAATATTTTAGGTCACACTATTTGTTACAGAGCACTGAGAGTTGCATCCAAGAACTCATGTGAGTACTCAAGTCAACATGACATTTTGGCCACTGGTTATTATCAGTGGAAAGACTTAGCATTGAATCTGGCCTATTATACAAATATCATGTGCTACCAATATCAGAAATCCATATAATATTGAAGATTAAAGGGACCCTGAACCCTGTCTAGTCGCATGAATTCTGATGGATTCAACTCTAATTTATCTGCTGCATCACAGCACTCTTGTAATCAACTATGAAGTTGAATCTATTGCTGGAAAAGCACAAGTATATTTTTAATTTCACTTCCACAGACTTCATAACCACATAGTAGCCAGAGACCTTTGAATATAATGAGTTCAAGCTTACTATACCCACTATATTTCTCCTATTCTTCTTCCTCTTTTCACTATTTCTTAAGTGCTTTAGGAGTTGGGAAAATACTCTTTGTAGTAAATAAACTTACTTCATTTAAAATTACAAACTTAATTGTCACGCCATTATTTTTGATCAACACTTTTGTGGGTTTTGTGTTATTGATTTTTCACCAGATAAAAATTGAATAAATATTTGGAAGAAAAAAGGATACTATGTTTCCTTACAATTGTTTGTACAGTATGAACCAGAATAAGAGAGTACAGTTGTGCTAGTCAGCAGAATATGGGGAACATGCTCAATATGAAGATCATAAAACCATGGCACCAGAAGGTGTGAAGATACATGAATTTTATTTAGAATAGCTTGGCTATTGTGAAGCTGTGGGTGTGCTCTTAAATGGAGCTCTCATTGCACAAGACGACATAAGGTAATGGCAAAGAGCATGAACCCTAAAGTAAGATGTTCCGGGGTCTGAATCTTCACTGTTCTGGGTGAAGGCTGTTTGAATTGCAACTGTGTGGTTATGCACAAATTATTTAACCACTCTCACCTCAGTTTCCTTAACTCCAAAACCAAAATAATAATGATGGTTCCACTGTGAGACTTAATAAGTTAATTTGAAAGTGCTCAGCACGTGACCTTGTATATAGGAAACAGTAAGATATAGAAACATGATTAGCTAGCTCAGAGACTCAATATGAAGAGCAGAGGCAGTGATTTATAGATAAACCCTAGAATCTATGACAGATTAGGAAAGCTAGTCCTCTCAAAAATGAAAGACTAGCTGCTTTGTATCTTGAACAATGCAAGTAGCACTTTTTACCAAGAGAAATGCTTAGGAAACATTCCATGCCTTGCTGAGCTGGGCTGGCAAATAGCTGAGTTTATGACAAAGTTAATGTTGATTTACCTGTCAGTTACGAGGGTGCGTTAGACATAGGTCATCCTAAAAATAAAGATTTAAGTCTAAAATCTAGAAACTACAACTTGCACAGATGCTTCCATAGAGGGGTGGAGTTGAGATGTGGCTGATGCAGGTCTGAAAGAGACTGAATGAACACTGTTTGATCCCATCAATAGTAACAGAACATATGGCAGCCACAACAGCAGAGCCTTCCTACAGCAAGAGACATTGACATTAAGCTTCTGGGCACAGCAGTGACAGAGCATTGGCAATGACAAGGAGAGACTTCATCTGCGTGGCAGCTTCTCAGTATTCCTATCACAGCCAATCATGCAAACACAGTTGAAAATCATGCACAGTGAAAATGTTACTAATGCAACTCAAATAGGAGGGTCTGGGAAGAGTATAATGCATTTTGGCCACTGTTTCTGAAGACTAGAGGAAAACAGCCATTTCATTTGTCTCCCAAGAATACTTTCCGTTAAGAGGTGTGGCTTGCTGGGACACAGGGTGTTGGTGACAAGTGGCTAAGCATAGGGTGTATGTGTGGTGCTGGTGGGCAGGGAGAAGCAGGAAAGAGGAACAGCAGCATTAAATGAAGTTTTCATTTTTCCAGTTACTCTGTTTATCATCCTAGACCTTAATTCATTCTTTCCAGACCAAGTGTAATCATCCCCTGAGGAGGAGTTAGCTGAAGAAGATGTCAGTATCTATCTAATCTAACCCACCATGGAGCACATAGGAATTCTTTATAGAGAGAAGTTGTGTGGATTCAGGAACTGAAGATTCTTGGTATTGGAATAGGTAATGGTGTGGTGATGTGAAGAGATGTTTTGTAGGCTATTTATGTAAGGGGGAGAGAACTGGCTTTGAATTGTACTGGACCTTGTTCAAATCCAAATTCTGTCCCTTACTAGCTATGTGCCCTGCGACAAGCATTAGCATTTCTGAGGCTCAGTTTCTCTATTAGAAAATGGAGATAATGCCTAAATTCATTGGATGATTGTGGCAACAAAATGCCATCATGGCCATTAAATGCTTAATGAAGTGTTTGTGTCAATATATGTAAAATATTGTTTGACACTTTAGCTGATATTCCTTCTTGGGGCTCAGCCTCAGTTTATTCTCATGACTTCTCTATACTAGACTTAAAATTTCAAGACAGAGACCAAGAAAAGCCCTTCCATTATAGATGCAAAGGGCATAAGTAGTATGGAACGTAACCTAGATAGTGTATGCAGTACTCTCAAAAATTATAGAAATGACTCAATGGGTACATGCTACAGAATATGCTTCATAGATCAAGGAGTTTCTTCCTGTTTGAACAGAAAGGCTATAGTAGGATTTTTGCATTGGTATCACTTACCCGACTCTTAAAGACATGGATATTTTAATAGCATGCTATTCTCCTTAAACCAAACATAATGAATCTCAAGAACGTTTTCTTGTCTATGTAATACTGTGCCAAAGGCAATGATGGTTCTTAGTAACTTGGTCCTAATTATTTACCAGCCACTGTGTATATATACATTTTTAACTTGAAACCCAAACAATACAATCAGATGAGTACAATTTTTTAATCCTCACTTTTTTTCAATGAGAATGAAGACACAGATAAATTAAGTAGGTTGTCTAAGGCAGATAGTAAATGGTGGATCTAGGATTTTAATCCAGTGAGTTGGATTTGGGAGCTTGAGCTAAATCCTGACTACCTGATAACATTACATGCTTTGTCACTAGAGCAGCCAAAATATGTGGAAAATCTGTGTCCTATGAAGTGTCTGTACAATTTGAAAATTATTGGCCCAGCCAAATTGTATTGTTGTGAGAGTATAGAGGAAACAACTAGAAAAGTCTAGTTGATTGGATGGTTTAATCCCAAAACAGGAATAAGTGCTACAAAGTAATTAAGCATATTACACTGGAATTTGTGGAATATAGATTTCCAGTGCCTTAGAAAAGAACATGAACTTCACATCATGTGAAATGACATAATCTAAGTGCCAGAGAAGGTGTTTAGATAGCATGGAGTCAGATTTTTCTACACTAAGCTTGACTGTCTTGATGCTGTTAGTAATTGTTTTTCATACTGTTAGTCCCTACGTCCTTCTGGTTAAATATGTTCCTTTTGAAAACGTTGATTCTGGGCAGCCCTGGTGGCTCAGCGGTTTAGTGCCACCTGCAGCCCAGGGCGTGATCCTGGAGACCCGGGATCGAGTCCCACATCGGGCTCCCTGCATGGAGCCTGTTTCTCCCTCTGCCTGTGTCTCTGCCTCTCTCTCTCCTGCTCTGTATCTCTCATGGTTAAATAAAATCTTAAAAAAAAAAAAAAGAAAAAAAAGAAAACATTGATCCTGTTTTAGGCATTAATGGGATACGAGGACAGTATTTTGTTCCATGTAGCACCAGATTCTTTGACACCTTTCTTGAACCCAGAGTATCTTTCTCCAGTTCTGCTTCCCATTTCTCCCTTTGGAGAGTTCCTGTTCTTCCCTCAGTTCAAAATTCTTTCACTTCAGGAACTGTTACATATTCTCCCCTTGAAGCCCAAGTGGAAATAATGATAATCAATTCCAAAAACAGCTAAAAAAAAAAAGGAACGACGAACACAGAACAAGAATACTTTTTTTAGGCAATTGATAACTCGCTAATACTGGATCAGAGCTACGGCTTGGGTTAGCAATAACATACACCACAGGGAGAGAGGTACAAATAGAGTAAAGATCTAAAAGTTAAATGAAATTTTGAATTCAGAAACCCCACAATTTTTTAAAAGATTTTATTTATTCATGAGAGACAGACAGAGAGAGAGAGAGGCATAGGCAGAGGGAGAAGCAGACTCCATGCAGGAAGCCCAATGTGGGACTTGATCCTGGGTCTCTGGGATCACCCCTGAGCCAGGTTTCAGGTGTCCTGAAACCCCACATTTTTTATTAAGAATTTACCAACTTTTTGTATAACTTTCTCTGTATTTATGGAAACAAAGGTGCTAATGGGATTCAAAGAGAGTTATTCCTTGGAGCCCAGAGGCAAAACCAATGTGGCTATACCCAGACACAAGAACATAGAAATCTCAAAAGTCAATACAGGAAATGGTTAAGCCCATTGCTCTTCTCTTATTACTCAATATGGCGTTGCTTCAAGTGTAAGGCCAGTGCTCCTGCAGGAGTTCAATAACTACTGATTGACAAAGATAATGACAAATGGATACTGAAAACTGAAGACAAGGCTCAGTATAACACCTCCCTTATCAGGACACTGCCTTGTCATGAGTGCTTTGTGGACAGTGGCAGGCTGCTTATTTAAATTGAATGAGCAGAGTGGGACACCTCGATTAAAAAGCCCTCTCCACCATAAACCCTGTCAACCTTTACAGTAGGGTTATTAACTGTTGTTCGTGTTTCTCCTTGAAATGAGCTACATTCACTCTGACACTTTCTGTGTTGGGAAATGGATGTAATATTGCATGTTGAAAGTCTCAAGAACAAAGTACCTTCCTCTAGACTTCATATTTTATTAAGTTGCAAGAGAGTGAATCAAATAAAATGTAAATATTAGCCATATTGATATTCACAAGTGCTATAATGTATTTATCTAATGACCAGATTTACAGTAAATCAGTCAAGGTTTGTAATGATCACAGATGTACTTACCAGATTAAAGAACATCCATTACTACTGAGAGAAACGTTTTTCAAAAAATTTTCTCAGGAAACAAAAACAGCCATCAGTGCCATTCTATCATGTTTTAAGTCTAGATTTGTTCACCAGGTTGCTCAAAGTGGGTTTGCTCCCAGTTTCTTGTGTCCTGTCTCCCCAGGGCTGTGGCTGATTGTGGCTTGGTCCCCAGTAGTCTGGTTTAATTTCCTGTAGTAAATGAGTCTAGCAATCAAAGAATTGATCTTGAGGTGGTCCTGGAGGGGCTCCTAATGCAAGGCCAGTGGTTGGGGGGCCCTTGGGCTACAAATGGAACACTAGGCAATCAAAAAAAACATGTGCTACATTCTAGGCTGTTGAGCTTTCCTCTGGAGGACAAATATCATCCCAAACTATGTTTGTTCTGAAAGATGTCCAATCAGAGTTACGTGTTTCCCATATATCCATCAAGTAGCTTACTTAGCAAAATGCAGATGGCCTATGTATTTGTGGTAAAGACCAGCTGACCATTTTTACACGGATTTTCTTAGGCACTCTCATTTCTATCATAGTTACATCTTCATAGAATCATAATTATTTCTCAACGTGTAAGAGATCTTTGGTGAGCTTCACTCATTATACAGTTGAGCAAATATACTTGCCAAGGTTATATGATTTACTCAAGCAGAGTCAGGGCTAGAAATCAAGCCTAGTGATTACCATTTCAGTGCCCCACTGACCATACTCCGAAGTGTCCCTCATGAGAAGTTTATTAAAAATATTTAAATGTACTAAGCACAATAATTTTCATGGGCCCTGTATGTGCATTAAAGGCTACCCATAACACATAAAAACTTTTATTGGATCATAAACATGACCTATCTTAAATTAATATGCCAGCTATAATAAACATTAATCTATCTACAGAATTTCAAATATCTTTTCATGAAGATTAGAATATTATTTTTCTAAATGCATGGTTTGTTGAATGGTAAATAAGACAATAGGTCCCTTGTTTTGGAGATTCAGTTGTAAATAGCTATCTTCCCTGACATTTATGAAACCATGAGTCAGAATAAAGCCTGCAATGGATGCCAATACTCATTACTAAAAAGTTTTAGAAGCCACAACACAAAAGGGGGAATAGCACAAAGTGTGGGTACTTTGCCTAGAATCTGCACTTAGGTCATCCTGTCTTTTTTTAATAATTGCTCAGCTACAAACTACAACTGTGATTCCCTCAGGGGTTATTGCTATATTTCTGTCTTCTCCTCAAATAACTCTTTCCTCCACGTGAGCCTTGGAGGTGACCTCTGCTTAGCCAGTAGCAGTTGTGACAGAACCCAGCTCCTGAAGGACTGCCAGGAAACCAGAAGGGAACCATCAGCTGCCAACCAGCATGCCTGTGCCCAGCTTCCATGAACCATTCCCTACACTTCTCTGCTTTTGGTATGTCCAGAGCCTGTCACATAATCATCACCTACCTTTTTCTCCTGAAGTCTTTAGGTCCCTACGACCCAACAACCTGCACTCAAAACTTTGAGCTATATAGGCAATAATTACTGTCCTAGGGTTCACAGGTCTCATGCTTCAGCATGATTGGATATAGCAGCCACTGACCCCTAGTGGAGTGCTTTTCTTATTAACAAATAAGCTACAAATTCAATAGCTTTTGTCCCTGAGTTCCATATCTTATAACTTGAGGTATTTTGAGTAATCTCTCATAGTTGCTGATTCCTAAATAAAGTACCTACATGTTTCTACCTAGCCTAGTTGGAAGAGGTGGACAATCTCTTAGAAGACCATGTTATATGTCCGTATTATTGTTGTTGCTTAAGATTTATTTATTTATTTGAGAGGGAAAGAGAGAGAGAGTGAGCAAACAGGGAAGAGGGGCAGAGGGAGAGAGAGAGAATCTCCAGAAGACTCCCCAATAAGTGTAGAGCCTGATGTGAGGCTCGATCTCACAACACTGAATCATGACGTGAGCCAAAACCAAGAGTCAGATGCTTAATCCACTGGGCCATCCAGGCTCTCCTTGGCTGCATTGTCTTAAAGAAAAATCTAACCTACCCATCTATTGCTTTACTATTTGGATTTAAGATTATTTATTAACTAAGCCATGGCTCATATTTATTATTTTTGTCAATTTTCTTCTTCTTTTAATGCCCTTTAAGGATTTGAAATATGTTTTCAATGTGGCATCAAGTTGTTTTATCTTCTAATAAATTTGATTAATCTATGCTAGTGACTGCTGCATAAATGCCTAATTTTTCATCATCATTTCAATAGTACTATAATTACTGTACTTATACTAAAATTTCTGTCTTATTAAATGATTGTTAAAACAAATAGAGTTAGTTATGACATTGCAGAGCCACAATTTCAACTAGAAAACAGAAATTTTTGGAAGGGGACAATGAGAACCATGCACAGTCTGAGATTTTACTTGCAAACTGACAAGTTAGCCTAGCACAGATTCATGGATGCTGGCAGAAGACATGACACCTGTGGGTCAGAGACAAAGGCTTTATTATTCATGGCATTCATGGCAATAGCAGAAGCCAGAGTATTAGCATTTGCACCAATTCCCTGACTCTCAATTCCCTCAGCATAACAGGAAGCCACATGATACTTGCAGTTGCAGTGAGTTGTTTTATAGGAGAGAAGTCTTGAGATCAGGAAGCTGGATCATGGATACGATAATGGACATGAAGCATACACCTTTTTTGTCTCAGTGAGAAATGGTATTTATTTTCCAAAATTATTTACTATGCAAACATGACTGAAAAGATAATTTAGAGAAGAAGGAATCAGTGAGTCTATTCTCAAGACACATAGAAATGCTAAAGTCCTACAGGTACCATTCCCCCCACCCAATATCTAACTCTTTTTTCTACACTGCACTGCTTCTGATGAATTTTCCTGTGAGGGTGGCACTCCACTCCACTGGCTACTCAGATCAGTCTGAGTAGTCTGAAGTTGCAACAAAATCTAAGTCTTCAAGCAGCAATCAGTGGGTAGAGGCTGTCTCCCTTTGCCAAAGTCTACAGCCAGCAAAATCATCAATCATAGAGACTTGTAGCTCAAACTGGGTTCCAGTTATAGACAATTATATAAACATACCTCTTCACAATCAGGAGAATCCCCTTTGGAATTTATGGAATGGGGATGTATAGGTCCATGATACTTGTAACAACAAAAGTTCATTGAATTGGCCCCAAAGACCCCCACCCACAAGACCACCTTACCTATTCTTCTCTACTGTGATATCTTTCAAAATCTGATTGGCTGAATCCAAGCATTCCCCTCTTGTCCACTGAACTGGGTAGAAAGGTGACTTGGGCATCTGTCCCAAAAGGAGCTATAAAAGTGTGAATCCCTCTTTCCCAGAAGTTTCACAGCATATTGAAAGGAACTCACATGGGCCTCTGTCTTCCTTGGGGAAAGAGAGACATAATTCCTATGGGTCATACCCTGAATTGTCTCTCTCTTTAAAGTGACTGATGTCAGGATATGGGAGACAGAGAGAGAGGAGAAAGTCAGTCTTTCATTATATAGTAAGTCACCTTTTATCAGCATTATAAACCCAAATCAAGGCACTCAATACCTCATCTGTGGTGTCCCACAGGAGTCTATTTGGAAATTTCCTTGAGAAAACAAAAGCCTCCTTCCAGTGAACAGAACCCACTGAAAAAACTCTTTGACTTTTTACCATCACCTCCAAGTAGTCAGGCTGCAGGAGGGGCTGAGCTAGGAGATGGCCTAACTATTCACTCTTGCCTCACAGGAAGGAGCATATTATCCCTTAATCCCCCAAGAGAACCAGCTCAGGTTCTAACAATGTAGCTAGTTTCTGGTCATAGCATTAGTGAATTTTCTTCATTTTAAGCTCAGTGTCGGTGCATATCTCTATAACTGTCATCTGAAAGAGGATGGAAATTTTTGCCCACTCAGATGAATCTTTGTACTAGTGATTTTATTAGGGAGAACTTGGGATGGACTGTCAGAGTAGAGAAAACTTCATCCTGCTCAAGCCAGGCATTGTTGGTCAGCTCTTTGTGAATCTGTTTCCCAGGAGGTGGCCTGTAATTGCTTGCCCAATTCCTCCTTATTAACAAACAATAAAGTGTTAATTAATAGACAATTAACAGACAATAAAATATCACCCTATTAACCATACAAGTTGGTCTACATGTTCATTTGATTCGAATAGACGGCCTTCAAATTCATCAACCTATGAGGTCTTCTTCCCTCTTCCAGAAAGTGATGTCTCTCTTAACACCCCATCTTTATTGCCATGGGGAAAGTGAGGATGTAGGTAAATGTGGGGAAGGGAACAGATGAATTTGATGTGAAATGTTGGGGTCTGGGAGCAAATGGTCAAGAAATAATTCCCGAAACATCTTTGGTGCAAAAAGGGTGGTTTTATGAAAGCACAGGGACAGGACCTGTGGGCAGAGAGCTGCACTGGGGTTGTGAGGAGTTACTGATTATATACTTTCATGTTGGGAGGGGGTTAGGGATAGTGTAAGTTTCTAAGGAATTTGGAAGCAAGGTTTCCAGGACCTACCTTGAGGGGCTAGCTGTTGTTAGGAAAAGGTCAGTTACTACTATCTAGTGAAACCTTAGTCATGAGGCCCCTCAGATGTATATCAGTGGGCCATATGCTTGGAAAATGATTGCTAACATATATCTTAAGGAGGGTACAGATAACAGAACTTTCCAAAAGGATTTTTATAAGATCCTGGAAGTTGGGATAAGGTTTCCTTTTGCCTCTAGCAAAGTATTCACATTGAGATAGCTAAACGCCTTGAGGAAGGCACTCTGCCTGTTTCAAGTACTTGTCAATGGGGTGTGAGTTATAAAGAGGTTTATTTTTCTTCTATGTTTCTTTGCCTTTGTTCCCCAAGTCAAATGGGTAAGTGATCCAGAGTAGTCCCAACATTCTTCTGACTGCTTAACACATCCAACTCACTTCCACTTCTTGTTTTTGTTTTGCGATTGTTTGGCTGAAAAATCTTTAAACTTCTCATAGAATAACCCAACCCCTTGCTTCTGGTTTAGATATTACATTTGACAATACTTTATTTTCTCAATATTCTGATTTTGAAGTCCATACCTCCAAAGAAGGTCACCACTAGGCAAGCAAAGTAGTCAACAAATGCTCTGAAAGACCTGTGGTCACTCCAGCTTGAGCTCCTTCAGTTTCTGGATTATTTCAGTTTTATGATTGATCGTTAAAGTCTAAAGTCAGTTTACTCATTCTCATGCTAAAATGCTAAAATGCTAGGCAATGGATGATTATTACGAAAGGAATTTTTTCAATCATAAAATTAAGCATTCTGTAGTCTTTGTGATACTTCACATCACTTTCAAGATACCTGCTGGTTTAAGGGTTTAAGATTTTTTTAAACTAAAGGACCATTTGCTAAGTAATCCAATCTATATGCATTTCAGATAAGAGAGTGTTCTCCATTCTTTTCAGAATGGCCCTACATTCCGCCAGAAGATTCTTGGTGAGATAAGGTAGATCAGAATATAACAGTCCTCCTTTCTTTAATATGAAAAACAGATAGTTGTCATTTGTGGTAACCAACTCCTGTGTTTTCAGAGTATTTCGCCATTGATTAATTTGCCTAAATACAAAATAAGACCACCTCAAGAGATACTGGTCAAGAAAAGAGATGAAAGGTTTTCAAATATTATGAGAAAACTTTTAGAAAAAACAAAATCTCCCCCACTTGGAAAAAAACAAAACAAAACAATTCTATCAAAACCTAGGAGTAGCCTGTGCTAAAGATCAAGATAAAGACTTGAATCACTTAAATGTCTTTCAACTGAAGAAGAGTGTTTCTTGATCTTTTATGAAGTGTTCTAAAATAATACTTCAGAGGAAACAAATGTTTTAGGCAAGTCAGAGTCTTCATTTGGCCCTAAGTTCTGTTCTATGTGGCAGGATAAAGGTTTGTTAGTGCCAAACTCCCAAAAAGCACCTTCTGATTTCAGTGGGACTGTTTGAGTTGCTGACAAGTCATAATATTGACATTTTGATCTCATATTCTATTAAAAAAAAAAACACAAAAAAAAACTAGAAAATCTTTGTATTCTAAAATGATATTTCTTATCATAAAGTCTTTCCCCAGAGTTCTAGTGTGCCCACAGAGTCTAGAGTAAGAAGGAGCCAGGAGAGGTGCTTTTGCTATGCAAAGAAATAACTGAACAAGGATCCTCTGTGACCTAGAGGTGAACTGCAGT
Organism: Vulpes vulpes; assembly: GCF_048418805.1. Taxonomy (NCBI): domain Eukaryota; kingdom Metazoa; phylum Chordata; class Mammalia; order Carnivora; family Canidae; genus Vulpes; species Vulpes vulpes. The sequence continues at coordinate 14,242,077 of NC_132794.1, forward strand.
CTTCCCCTGGCTGTAAAGTGTGTTATGTGAAAAATCCAGGACAAGCACTATAATGACCTAGACCTTCCTTTTCTTTAGGAGGTTTATAGTAAATCTTTGCCTTGGCTGTGAAAAGCTCTCAAAGAACCAAAGACAAATTGTTTCTAGTTTCTAAAACTAAGGGCCAAAGGGATTGCAGATATACATGCACATCCAAGTGAATAAGTTAGGAACTATCAGACAGAATGACTGAAATTAAGGCAGACTCTGCCAATCTCTAATGAATTCTTTTTTTTTTTTTTTAAGGATTTTATTTATTTATTCATGAGAGACACAAAGAGAGAGGCAGAGACATAGGCAGAGGGAGAAGCAGGCCCCTCACAGGGAGCCTGATATAAGACTCGATCCCAGGACGCTGGGATCATGCTCTGAGCCGAAGGTAGATGGTCAACCACTGAGCCACCCAGACGTCCCTCTAATCAAATTCTTCTCAGCAGCCATTTACCATCACATACATTGATCTTCATTCTGGTATGAGAAATATTTGAGATAAAAGAAAACTAAATGCATGAACTAAATAGAGGAAAACAGTGAGTAAAACATTTTTATTTATTGTTTGAATAAATATTTACAAAAACAAAATATTGGGCATTTTTAGCAATACACACAGAAATAAGGCTATAATGTCTTTAATATAATTGTGATCAAGCAGCAAAAATAAGAGGTGAACTAAATAAATATAAAGTATGAAATGATCAGTACAATAGGAGATAGGTAAAGTAGAAACAAATTCCAAGGAAAAGAAGTGGCTTCTGGTTGGGCAGAAATGAAAGCTTCCTGGTAGGGATTATATTTGACTTGAGCTGTAAAGAGTAAGTAGGATATGGTTAATTAGAGAGGGTAGAAAAGCATTAAAGACAGCAAAGGAGAAATGAGCAATATAAGTAAGACACTCACAGAGAATGGCAAATAGGGTCATCTGTAGTTCCAGATAAACACCTGAAGGACTCAGGCCTGGCAATGTATGTGGGATCCATATTCTGAATAGCTTTGAGTGAGAATTTAAGGACCTTTGATTTTATTCTGTGGACAAAGGGGAGGTACTCAAGATAACTGCAACTGAGGGAAAGATATTACTTGAGCTATATTTTATTACTAATCTGTCCTTGGGAATATGATAAAGATAGAAGTTTTTATGAGAATAGTTTTATAATATTTTAAGCCCATGTGGCTGAGAGAATATGGTACCATAAGTACAAATCAAGTGTGTGGAAGGAGAAACCAACTTTAGAGAAAGCACTATTTATATATAAATATTTAATTTGAAAGGTAAGTTGTCCCAATGGGATGATCTAGCAGACAACTACAAATGCAGGAACACAGATCAAGAGAATAAGCCTGTAATTTAAAAAACTGTGTAATTTATGTAGAGCTGTTAATTGAATGCTTATGATTGATGAAATACAGAATAAGGAAAATGCAGAAGAGGATTGAGAAAAATCTATTTGGAGAATAGAAGGAAAAAAGGGATGTAGATATGAAGACAGAGCAGGTGGTCTGTGTTATAGAAACAGAACGATGGAATCAGAGCATTGCTGAATAAAAGTAGGACATGGTATCAAAAGACAGAGTCACCTGCCATGGATCTAAGACTGAGGGGAAATTTGCCATTGCATGCAGGGAATTCATCATGGGTGATCTTGAAGATCACAGCCAAAAATATTGGTAAGGATAAAATTTAGATTTCAAAAATATGGATGGAGAAACATAGGGAAAATATATTGAGATTAGGTAAAGGTTTTTTTAGCTATAAAACACAATCTGTAACAAAAATTAATAACTTGAACTTCATCACAATTAAAAATATCTACTCTTCAAAAAGTCACTATTATAAGGTAAAGACAAACCACAGACTGGTAGGAAATATTTATAAGTTTTATATCTAATTAAAAAGTTGTATCTAAAATATTTAAAGAATCCCTCAAATTGAACAATAAAAAGCAGACAACCCAATTAAAAAAAAAAAAAAAAAAGGAAAAAACATTGAGCAGTGTCCTTACTAAAGAAGATATACAGATGGAAAATAAGAAATGAATATGCTCAGCATCATCAACTACTAACACATTTTAAAGCCAGAATGAAATGCTACCATATACTTAGTAGAAGAGCAATCTGACTCTACCACGTGTCTGAATATACCAATGTTGAAAGGCATGAAGTAGCTTGTACTCTTGTACACTTCTGGTGGGAATATAAAATGTTGTAGTTAGTTTAAATAACAATTTGACAACTCCTTAAGAGTTAAACATTGACCTATCATGTGATCAAATAATTCCATTCATAGGTTTTTACCCAACAGAGATGAATTTATATATGCATTCAAAAACTTGTACGTGAAAACTGCCTGGATGGCACAGTCGGTTAAGTTATCTGACTCTTTGGTTTCAGCTCAGGTCGTGATCTCAGGACCCTGATCTCAGTGTCATATTTTCAGGGTCATGAGATTGACAACCCCCACCCCCAATGTGGGGCTTTGTGCTAAGTAAGGAGTCCGCTTGAGATTCTCTCTCACTCTTCTGCCCCTCCTACTCGTGCTCTCTTTCTCTATATATATAAAAATAAATAAAATGTCTAAAAAAACTTATACAAAAATGTTCATAGCATTTTTGTGTTTGTAATTCTCAAAACCTATACATAGCTCAATTGCTCATAAATATATGAATGGATAAACAAATTATGGTATATGCATACAATAGAACACTGTGCAGAAATACAAAGAATGAACAATTGATACATGCTACAACTTGGATGAATCTCAAAATAGATATACTTGAGTAAAAGAAGGGAGAAAAAATAGAATGTATGCTGTATCATTTCATTTAATTTAGCAAAATTTTAGAAAATGCAAACTAATCCAAAATGTCAGAAAGAAGATCAGAGGTATTTGGGGGATGAAAGGTAAGAGTGAGGTGAGGTGGAGAAAAGTAGGAAGGAAGGACTACGAACAGTCATGAGGAGATTTGGGGAGGTAATGAATGTTATTATTATCTTGATTTTTAATATGTACAAATGCCAAAACATAACAAATTGTACTCTTAAATTTGTCAGCTTATTGTATCAATTATACCTCACTAAAGTTATAAAATATATGGACAAAGGGAGCAAGTTGAAAAAGACCTTGTAGGGATCCCTGGGTGGCGCAGTGGTTTAGCACCTGCCTTTGGCCCAGGGCGCGATCCTGGAGACCCGGGATTGGATCCCACGTCAGGCTCCTGGTGCATGGAGCCTGCTTCTCCCTCTGCCTATGTCTCTCTCTCTCTCTCTCTCTCTCTCTCTATGTGACTATCATAAATAAATTTTTAAAAAATTAAAAAAAAAGACCTTGTAAAGGTGAACAGGACACAATTCAAGGGCTTAACTATGAATAGCAGAAGGGATACCTCCACCTACACTGTCTTTAATACAGATATGAAAGGATGCACTAATAAAAAAGAGTTTTCTGACATCATCTATGGCAAGTTCTTTTATATAAATGAAGTGAGAATGAGTGAAGCAAATTTTGTTCAAATGATGTGTAAACCATAGTTTCCACACTCAAGAATGTTATAATATATGAAAATTCAGTTGAAAGTAGACTACTGCCTTATTAGTTATCCAAAACTCTGCATTGCTGATCATTGAATTAGTACTTCCAATTGATTATGATTTAATGATTTTACACATGGCATCCAACAGGGGATGGTATATAATTAGGCCACTTCATTATGTTGTAGGTTGAAGTGGACTGACTCCAGATAATGGGTTGTCTTTTTCAAGCCAAGTTGAGTATTAACCAGGGATTGCAGAATGGTCAGGAGAGAAACTTGATGAAGTATTTCCCATCCCCCTGAACCTCTATGTTCATATTCTTTTATATATCTTGAAATTTGACTTTCCCTGGTGAAAATAGACAGATGGTAAGAAAAGTATATAAAAGAGATTATTGAGTGGACTAAGAAAAGGTCAACTTTTATTTTATTTTATTTTATTTTATTTCATTTCACTTATTTATTTATTTTTTTAGACAACTTTTATTTATTTTTTTTTAATTTTTTTTTTTTACAACTTTTATTTAATAAAGAAAACCTAAGTTATATTTTGTGAATGCTATGATATTAGTCAGCAAATATTTATTATGGATTGACTGTTTCCACACTTATATTAATAATAATGATCACACCTACTCGCATAGGAATGTTGTGAGGATTAAATCGGTAAATATGCAAAAAACACATGGAATCATGTCTGATATATAATAAGAACTCAATAAATAGTAGCTAATAAGGGTTCTCTAATGTAGTCAAAATATAAGACACTACAGCACATACAGAAAGAATGTTTTGCTTGCAATGCAAAGGAATGTGTGTGTGTGTGTGTCTGTGTGTGTATATGAGTACACACGTGTGCATTAAATAATGCTAGCCATACAGATTGAAGGCTGGAGAGATTTATGTTGATAGGAAGATATTTACGAAGAAGGAGCTAATTTAACTGTGGTGTGAATGATGGATAAAATCAAAGAATCAGCAAAGGAGAGGAAGGGTAGCATGGATGAGGAGGGGATGTGAAATGAGGAAGAATGTGCAGTAACATGAACAGACAATCCCAAAATACAGAGGAGAATCCCTACTGGGAAGCAGAGGAAGGCTCATTAAGGGTTGGGACAATTCTCTATGGACAAAAAGAAGTCATTGATGTTTTCGAGTAAGAGTCATATGATGAAATTAATTCAGGGGCTATTAATTTGAATACAATATTCAAGCTAAAGAGAAGATGATAGTGATTATGAGACAAGATGGCAGTAAGAAATGTTCATATTCACTGAAGGGGAACAAAACCCAACTTGAGGGATGGCAGTGATAACAGGAAGGGAAATGGATGAAAGGACATACTATTAGTGGAACAAGGGAGAAAACCATTACAGTAGGTTTTCCCTATTTCCAATATTTAATCATAGCACTCTCTTCTTGAAATCAGGTACTACAGCACCATTCCTGTAGAACAAAATCTTAACTGCTTCTTTGATGATTAAATTAGATTCAGCATGTGAATCTAAGTTTAGTTGCTACAATTTGTCTCTAAGAATCCTCCACTGAAAGCACTACGTGGTCATTTTTTTTCTGCGTTTATGCCATTTGCCACCATATAGCCTGAAGCATCTTCCCCTTGCCAAGCCCACTGACATCTCCTTCTATGCTCCAAAATTTTTTTTTTTTTTTATGCTCCAAAATTAATATCGAATCCAAACTCTATGTAAAGTCAGTGAGCAATGTTTACCCTTCTCTATCTAACATTTATAGAACTTCGTAAACACTGACATGGATTGAGGCCTGTCTTATCACATCTACAAGACTGGGTGTATTTGAAAGTAAAAATCAGTAGTATCTTGGTATTATTGGCAGCATCTATCATAATGTTTAGCTCAGACAAAATGCTCAATAACTATTTGTTGACTAAATGAACACAAAAATATATCATTTACTGTCTTAACTATATTGTTGCAATGGCTGAGGATCCTTTGTGTTAGAGAGAGAGAGGAAGAGAGAGAGGGAGAGATATTCAGAGATGTTCCTATAGAGTAAGAAGGGTAAGAACCTCTGGTTCATTGAAGAAAAAGCAGAAAAGTGGGTAAATCTGGGGGAGCACAAAGGATGCCTTGTTCCTCAGTCTACCCCTGAACTTCTGCGTCAGAAGAGTGTGAAACCTGCTTATAGCTTATAGGAGCCTGATAATAAGATATCTATTATGCCACTTGAACTCTACAGTCACTACCAAACAGCATTATTTCAACATTTGCTATATTAAGGTGCAACTTACATTTGGGGAATCCTATCTTCTAAGATATCATGAATATTTTTGCAATGTTACCTACACATAACAGGAAAAAAATGAGAGTCTTCAGTAGTGCTCTAAACTAATTAGACTCAAGGTGATACTTTTTGGAATGGGATAAGAAGGCTAAAGCAAGAAAATAAATTATTCTACTATACTGTCTTTCAGTTTACCATTTCAGTTTTTCTTATATCTCAATGAGTTCTAAAAATGAAACTGAAAAATAGATTATTATTAATATTCCAATAATGCCATGGAATGGTACCAATAGGGACTGGGAATCAGAGCAATTATGCTAATTGAAAATGATTAATAAATGATACTATAAAAATATTTCTAAATAATGCCATGTCAGATAATGATACCAAAAACACTTTGGGGGCCAAGGACCCCAAAACAAATGTTCAAATGTTTGAACCCCCTTTGTTCAAATATTTTTTTGTATCAGTGTAATTTTCTACGTTTCAAATTTTCTCATATGAATACTTAAAATAGTAAAATTGACTGTAAAGCATAGTGAAGATAAAGTGATGTGACGTGTGGATTTCCATACTATCAGGCTTGCACAACGTAGACACTAAAGGAATGCTAGTTTCCTCTTATTCCACACCCGTTTTCATGGAAAAACATTCATATATACATACAACACAAACGATACATATACATGCATAAACAGAAATATATCGATGTACTAATGATACTGATCTTGGGCTCTTGCTTACTTTAGAGAAGAACAGGCTTAAAGAACACCAACATATAAAGGAGATAAGTATTCAGTTAAATATAGTGGCTGCACCTATTACTAACGCCATTCAGTTGATGCATCCAGGATTTCACAAGAAGACTCTAGCAATGTGTACAGAGTATCAGGTGACTAAGACGGAGGGGTGGAGATTGAGTTTGGAGGAACTCCTCAAGCTCCTCAGGTACAAATCATCAAAGGGTAATGTTCTCTGACCTAAAATACTAAGATAATTTAAACGTATTAGTACAAGACCTCAGAGACTATATCATTTTCTTTTCATATTTCTATCCCTGGTAGCAAACATAGTCCTATATTGGCTCATAGAGAAACCAATCTTCTGTTTCAGAGATTTGGCTCCTCTTGGATGGAGGGAGACTTATTAAGTGTGGGTGTATCCGATGAACATTAAAATGAAAGAAATTGTTGTGATTTACATTGAATTTTTAGCTAAAGGGAATTGGAAAGTAGATCAAGCAAGGCAATTAAAATTCCTGTTAAAGTAGTCACTAGAGCCACTAGATATGTTGATATATAAAAATACAGTGGAATGGATGAAGCTAAACACAATAAAGCATTTTTAAACCAATTTTTACAGGAAAATATATTCCATTTTGGGAATAGCCTTGAAAGCACTAATGCTTAGAAAAGTGTATATATATATATATATCATATATATACATATATATATATATGATGATTTCATATATATAATGTTATTTCCCATGTAAAGCAGTTTAGAAGCTATTTTTTTTTTTTTTTTGGAAATTGACATCAGAACCAATGTAAGAAGCAAAACCAAACCCATTTCCAGGTCCTAATCATTATTTCTTTCTTCTTTTTTTATTCTACCAAGAACATTAGTTTTTGGTAGGAACATGAGTAAGCATGAAATAGATAAACCTATACTAACTATTAAAAAAAATGTCATGCTGCTCAACTTTCTTGGAGGGGTGTTGTTTATTTGCTGTTGTTCACAGTAGTATTTATATTTTCAACTGAAATCATCTTATTTTTCTATAGTAAGAATACTTTAAACATAAACCAAGCTTTTCAGCATGACTCTGTTTATTGAAATGCATAAAATGAGTATCGCTTTTTAAAATAAAAATATTTTGGTAGGAAGCCATTTCCACCAGGATTCTAAAAATAAAGCAAAGCATAAATTTAGGCACATTGACATTTTCTGTATTATACTGCTTTTAAACTTTTTCTGCCCCAAATCATTTAGGTTATAGATTTTCCACATCTTTAGGTTATAGATTTTCCACCTCCTTTTACAAAATACTTGTATTCAAGTTTCTTACTATTGGCAATTTCCAAAAAGAATAGAATTCCCCTCAAAGAGAGATAATTTGCCACTGTTTCAAAGAATTTTGCTACACTTTTTTTTTTTTTTTTTCTTTTCTTTTTCTCCCGGAGAGTTTTGCTACAACTTTTAAAGAGAATTCCAAGAGAGGAATTCTAAGAATGTTTACATAGTGGTGGTTATACTTGGATTACATGAATGACCTTTGGACATACCTGTTTTGATTGGATATTTTAAGGAGAGATCCTATTAAAATTCAGTCACACATCTTTATAGATATACTTAATCCATGGAAGGAACATCCAGGTTTATGGGAGGTGGGAGCTCCCCTTTCAGGGCTATAATAGAGAGTGCTGATGCAGCTTCCTACAGGAAGGAGGAAGAGAGCCGGCGTACCCAATCACCACCTTCCAGGGATATATAAGGGATCAAGTTAAATGAGGGGGGACACTCACTTCTTTCCATTCGACGAGAGCCTGCTTTTGAAACCTCACTATGTCTTGCCACAACTGCTCTGCCAACTACAGCTTGGGATCTCTCAGAAATCCCTGCCATATTCCTCTCACCCCCTCCATGGCCTTCTGCTCTACCGGTGTGAGCTGTGGTGATGTCGTCTGCTTGCCTACTAACTGTCAAGACCATCCCCAGCCTCTGGACAACTGCCAGGAGACCTGCAGTGAATCAACCAGCTGCCAGCCAGGCCACTGTGAGCCCAACAACTGTGAAACATCTTGCTACCCTTCTACTACTTACTACGTGTCCAGACCCTGCCAAGGAACCACTTTTCTTCCTGCTGCTTCCTATGTCTCTGGCTCCTGCCTCCCCGTATCCTTTAGACCTCTGACCTATGTGTCCAACAGTGGCCGACCCCTGAGCCTCTTCACTTATGGATGCCGCCCATTGGGGTCTTTGCCTTGTGGTCCTCAAACACTGAGCATTGTACCCAGCAGCCTCAGACCTCTGCGTCCTGTCTTCAGTGGATCCCAACCTCTGAACCATGTGTACAGCACTTGCCGTCCATCTTGCTCTGCTCTGGGAGGGCAGTAGCTTCCTTGTTCCAGTTAATAATCATGCTAAGGATCCAGGACAAAAATTCAAACTGTAGACTTTTGCTTCTTTCCTAGTAGTGCCTTTGTTGCTTTTTACTCTGCCTGACGTAATTTGTGCTCCTCCTTTCATATTTTTATCTTTTCTTTTTATCGCTCTTTGGCATAAAATTATTTGATTTACAATGCTGTTCATTGTCACTCAGGTGTGGGAAGAATTTATTTGATTCATGTTGCAATAAATGAGATTAAGTCAGAACTAAGAATCTGGTTCTTCAGTTTGTCTTTCATTATTTCATTTGAACACAGAAATGACCAACCTCAACTGTGCTCATGAATAGGACATGGGATATGCAACCATATGTTCTTGTCTGACAGTAGGGGAATGGCTTAGTGGTTTATTCCTCAAACTTCTTTCTAGATCTCTGATCCTGCATACTTAAGACACCCCAAAAGCCCTTGGTGGAAGTGACTTTAAGAAGGCAAGATTAGGAACATTTTCCTTTTCTCTCCCATCCAATAAACATACTTCCACCAAAATGTCCTTTCTCATTGCAAACTGAACTCTGTCCCCCTGCTACGAAAGCCTTTGATGGGTTCCTATGCTCTATTCCCACGTAATAAAATTGCAAACCCCTGACCATGACATCGTTTTCCCTCATTGTGTCCCTCCATGCCATCTCTCTGGCTTCATCCCTTTCTCAATGTTGCCAAACTAAACTCCTGCAATTCTGACTTATGCGTAGGTCCTCAAACATGCAGCATTTTACAATTATCTACCATTCTGCATATGTCATCATCAAGGCCAGGATGCACTTCTAATCAATCTACCTTGAAAACTTGTCCTCAGTTGTAAAAACAGAAACCAATGTCATTTAGTAATTGTTGGTTTATTCAGCACAATTTTATGGCCTACCTACTATATCTTAAACCATCCTGCACCAGAGAGAAAGAGCTGGGCAGGGGAACCCAGGTGGCTCAGCAGTTTAGCACCGCCTTTGGCCCAGGGCCTGATCCCGGAGACCTGGGATCAAGTCCCATGTCAGGCTCTCTGCATGGAGCCTGCTTCTCCCTCTGCTTCTGTCTCTGCCTCTCTCTCTCTCTCTCTCTCTCTCTCTCAATCTGTGTCTTTCATGAATAAATAAATAAAATCTTAAAAAAAAAAAAAAGAAAAAAAAGAAAGAGCTGGACAAGATCAACCTGAACTATCTCAGTTTTTGCCAGAAGTCTATATTCTGGGACATATCTATATTAAAGCTACATTTTTCCCTCACTCAATGTAAAATGTGTAGGGTATATATTTTCCAAATTAAAAAACACTAAATTGTAAAGGCATGATGTTAACATTTCTGGAGAACTAAAATATCTGGAAACTATCAGCATGCAAGAAAGACAATGATCTTCATGGGCTGATAAGTAGCTGTTTCCTTTAGAGAAGGCATATGCACCTGGTTCTCAGACTCCATCTTCCCCTGTAGACTTTCTGACACTGGAGTGGAATGCCAGTTCCTCACATATTCATGTTCATGCAACTGTTGTGAAATCCATTCTAGTTCATTCTTCTGCCTTACCAGCCTCTCTCCTAGATGTTTCAAGTTTGTGACAGCTGCACTCTTTAATTTTGAAGCCTTTCTCAACCTTTTCCTTGCCCTTTACCCTGAAGAGTAAATCGTGACTTAGCCTGTTTTTATCTCAGACGTACTTCTATTGTTGACATTGTTGGACTGCTTATCTTAAAAACAATTTTAAGTGATATTGTACTGGAAATTAAACACACTAATTTGTGCTTAAATCATTATTCCACAGAAGAAGCCATTCTGATTTCTGACCCAAGTGTTAGTTTTGCCTATCCTTGAACTTTAAAATGAAATTATACAGTATCTACCCATTTTTTTCTGACTTATTTTACTAAATACTGTGTTTGTGAGATTTGTCCATGTTTTGTAAATATCAGTAGTCTAGTTTCTTTTTTTTTTTGATACATATAATACCCAAGGTAGTAAAACACCAACATTTATTTAACCATTCTGCTGTTGACGATCATAACAAGTTGGTTCCAGTCTAGGTTAGGAATAATGTATAGAATACTCTTTTATTCATGTACCTATCTTTTGCTATACATATGGAGGTATTTCTATTGGGTAATATACTTAGGAGTGAATTAATAAATTGCATGGGATGTGCCTGTTCAGCTTTATTCTGTGTCACGACAAGGTAATGCCCGACAGTTATACCAATATTAATTTCTACTATCTGAGCATGAGCATTTCATGGCTCTGAATCCTCATCAATATTTGTAATTGTCAGTATTTTTACATTTGGCTATTCCAGTGAGTATGTTGTTATGAAAAAATGTTGGTTTTATTTTGATTCCCCTAATGACTCATTAGATCAGGAATATTTTTTAATGCTTCTTTGTCACTTGCCTTTTTTATTTTATTTTTTGTAAAGTGTCCATTCATGTCCTTTGTGGATGTTTTTAATTGATATGTCTGTGTTCAGAATGAAGAATTTCTTTACATAGTGTCTACAGTCTTTGTGGGGTAGATGTAGTTTGAATACCTTCCTCCACATCCTTGCTTATCTTTTTCTTACTGGTGTCTTTAGATTAATAGAAGTTCCTTATTTCAAGTTAATCCAATATATCGATATTTTATTTATGGTTAGTACTTCTTAGTTTCCTATTTAGGAAATCTCTGTTTGCCCCAAATTAGTGAAGATACTATACTATGTGGTTACTTTAGAAACTTTTGTTTTGCCTTCAGCACTTGTATATAACATCAATGTAAAGTTGATGTGTGTATGTTACACAGAGGAGGCCAAAAGTCCAGTTGAACCACCACCTTCTCCTAAAAGACTCTCCTTTTCCTACTGCCTTTTTTTTCATAAATCAAATATCTATATATGGATGTGTCTATATCTAGATTCTATTCTGTTCTATTCACTATTTGTTCTTACATCAAAATCATGCTTAATTTTTCCTTGTTTTATTTATATTTCTGAACTCTTCTCTAGACTTTGAGGTCTTCAAAGTCTGCCTTTGTATCAATAATGACTAAGCTCACTGAAAATGTTTGTTGATTTGAACTTAAATAAGTTATATTTTGGTTAGATAGTTGTGGAAGCTAGGGAAAGAGGTATTTAGATTTAAAAGAGTACTGACGAGAAATTGCACATGTTCAGTTTTGTTCCAGAGGAGTCTTATTCTGTGTTATTTTTGTGAAGTTTGGCTGGAACCAGGTATACACTTCTCATCTCTCCCTAGTTTAGAACTCAGACAGGAGGATTTTAAGGGAAATTCTATACCCAATATCTCATGACTACATAGAACCTGCTAATATTTATGCATTAGCTTGCAAGTGATGATTTTGTATTGCTAGCCCAGGATCATGTTTCTTATTTAATTAATTTAATTACTTTAACATGCAGTAGGTCATTATAATTGTTCCTAATTTAGACAAAATCATACAGATTGTAAATTACTGATCTGGGATTTATTTCCAAGTTTTCTCAAAATGCATGTTTCTCTAGTAAACTACATTATGATTATAATACAAAAATGTGTTTGTTTAAGCCAATTTCAGGTCAGTAAATAAGTTGATAGGAAGCTAGATGCTTTCTAGCTTCATGGATATATTTCCTATGGCTAATGTAAGGGGAGAATAGGTGCTTAAGATTTTTCTTCCACATAAAAATATATTCTTTATTAGTATCCAAGCACCAATGTGTTGATTGCAATTAACCCTCTGGGTATTGTCATCTTCAAACTGGCTGTCACAAGAACAAACTTACTTTTGCTAAACCATGAACTCAAATACTGCTTTGCCCTTCCTATATGAACTCTAACCAAGAATACATGTTAGGTCTCCAGCATAACTAACTACGAAACATTGTCCCTGAAGTTCAAAATCAGAGAGAATCATCTTGTTCTTTATCTTGCCTGAAGTAAATTGAGGAAAAATAAATATTTAAACTTGAGTAATGATGAGCTAAGTCTTTAAATCAGGCATCCAAAAAGAAAAAATGCAGTGTTAGTCTAACAGATTGTTCAGATATTTTGAGGATAGAATTTGGAATCTGAGTTTTTCCTCAAGGCTTAATTCTGTATAATCACTTCTCAATATAAACAGTAGTTTCTTCCTTCTCCACTGAGACATAATTTCTCACAGGGAAATTTTCTAGAAATTGAAAAAGGTGACGCCACTGGAGTAACTCTTAAGGAACATGTGGACTTCCAGTTTTAGCTCCAACATGTAAAGAATGTAGAGATCATCACTTCTGTCTTACAACAAGAAAAATTTGGACTACTTGAAAATCAATGACTTTTCTTGGACCCATCAGAGAGATGAATATACACAGTAAGTTGCCATCTCAAAATTTGGAGAATCAAGTGAATCCAGAGAATCACAGCTGAAGCTTGTTTACATGGAGCAGAAAGTCATGCTGAAACCATAACCCAGTTGGAATACTTAATAATTTTGAGTCACTAGGAGGCTGAGTATGAACCAGCATGAGGATAAGTATATCCTAGGGACCACAGTTTTAGGGATGTCTGATATTTCATGTGTTTTACCTCCAGGAACCCCATCAGTTTCTCATAATGAAGAATCCAGGAAGATGCTCTTACAGCCATATCCAAGGAAGGGGCAGAGTAATCTTAGTGCAGCATACCCAGAGCCACTTCCTCCATAACAATCCCCACTCTCCAAGAAGAAAAACTTTGCTAGAGCTTTTCCCAACCTGAGGAAAAGACATTTCTCTCTTTTTAGTTCCCCAGAGCTTTTCTCTTTCACCTAAGTGGCAGGGAGGAGGTGCAAAAACTAAGAAACATGTGTGAAGGTCAAACTCAGGAACAGGTCCTCTACAAGGTTGAGTTTTAATTATAATAGAAGATGCCCACTCTCCCCTACCTTATCACCATGCCAACAGCCCTGCAGCCTAATAATAGTGGATTGCAGTCAAAAGAGCTACATGATGCAGCTTCTGTCTGAGAAGCATATGTAGGAAAGCCCAAAGCCAAAAGGAGAGATTAAAAAAGAAAATGAAAAAAAGAATACTAGAGAAATCTGAAGCCTCAGGCACCTACAGCTACGGAAAATATCTAACACAGCCAAAATCTTAGGCAGATTAATTGGAAGCCTCACACTAAAGGCCTATTTACCTCAGTTTCTAACATCCTATGCATCTTGTCTGACTTTCAACAAACTTTTAAGGCACACCAAAAGACAATAAAATCCACTGTCTCCAGAGAAAAAATAAGCATCAAACTCAGTTCAGATGTAATGTAGTTGTTGGAATTATCGGACAAGGAATTAAAGTAATTCTCATTACTATGTTCAGAGCTCCTGTGGAAAAAGTAGGCAATATACAAGAACATATATATGGCTAATGTGAGTGGAGATAAAATATGAAGAAAAGATAAAAAAAATGCAAGAAATCAAAAATACCATACAAAAATGAAGAATGCCTTTGATCATCTCATTAGTAGACTGGACATGGCCAAGGAAAGAATCAGTGAGCTTGAAGATAGATCAATAGAAACTTCCCAAACTGAAATACACTGAGAAAAGAGAATAGAGAAAACATATAACAGAGCTTCTAAGAATTGTGGGACAATTTTGGAATGATGGTATACTTTTGGCATAATTGGCATAATTAGAATACCAAAAGGAGAAGAAAGAAAGGAAAAGAAAACATTAATTGAGGTAATAATGTCTGAGAACTTTCAAACTTTAATGAAAAGCCTCAACCCCTGATTTATAAAACTCAAAGAACATCAAGAAGCATCAAAACCAAACCAAAGCCAAAACCAAACAAAAAGAATGTTTATACCTCTCATGTCATAGTTAAGTCACAGAAAAACAAAGTGAAATCTTGAAAAACAAAACAAAACAAAAAAGCCAGAGATAAAATAACTTATTGAGAGGAAATAAGATAAGAACTATAGTGTACTTTTTGTCAGAAAGCATGGAGGCAAGAATGGAGTGAAATATTTAAAATATTGAAAGAAAAAAACAAACACTAATCTAGAATCCTATATCCAATAAAATTATCCTTTAAAAGTAAGAAAATATTAAGGTTTTTCTCAGACAAACAAATTTTGGGGAATTCATCAGCAGTAGACCTCCCCTGCAAAAATTTGTTAAAAGTTCTTTGGGGAGAAGAAAATTATGTTTGTAAGAAACTCTGCTTCACATAAAGAAAAGAAGAGTGGAGAAGAAATAAAGATATAAAATAAACTTTTTCATATTTCCATCCTTAGTTAATCTAAAAAGAATGTATACAGTGGTAGGGCTGCTTAGCTAAAATTCCTTTCATCATTTGAATCAAACCAGTCTTTTGCTAACTTTTTTTCTTTTTTCTTTTTTTTTTTTGGTGGAAGAGTGGTGGATATTACCCCTGAAATGGTTGAGAAAGTCTACTTAAATATAAGAATTACTTCAGATTTACAACTCTGTCAATATTTCATTGTATCAGTTGACTAATACATTTGCAGCATTTGGTGTACATTATTGTTCAGTACATAATAAAGAATTCTTATTATGTGCCAAGTTCTCTTCTGGGCACTGCGGCAACCGTGATAAACAAAACAGATGCAGGGATGACTGGGTGGCTCAGTGGTTGGCCATCTGCCTTTGACTCAGAGTATGATACCAGGGTTCTGGGATGGAGTCCCACATCAGGTTCCCTGTAGGGTGCCTGCTTCTCCCTCTGCCTGTGTCTCTGCCTCTTTCTTTATATCTCTTATGAATAAATAAATAAAATATTAAAAAAG
Source organism: Vulpes vulpes (assembly GCF_048418805.1). Lineage (NCBI taxonomy): Eukaryota > Metazoa > Chordata > Mammalia > Carnivora > Canidae > Vulpes > Vulpes vulpes. Next base: position 14,257,799 of record NC_132794.1, read on the forward strand.
AAAAACAAAAAAACCAAGACAGATGCTATCCCTTCTCTTCTGGAGCTTACACTCAATCTGGGGGAGAGACAGAAATAGATAGTAAATAGTGATCAAGAATATGAGAACATTAGAGTGGATAAAGTAGTATAAAAGGAATGAAAATAGTACTATAAACAGGAGGAGATAGCTACTTTCAACAAGGTCAGAAGCATTTTGTCTTTTAAAAAGTGACATATGCATTGTAACTAGTAGGATTAGAAGAAGAGCATCCTGTGATGAACTGAGGGAGATGTTTGGAGCATGGAGGACAAAATCCAAGACACATACTTGGGAAGGATCTAGAACAGAATGAGATTAGTGTGGCTTCTGGACAGCGAGTGAAATTGCCAATATATTTGCCAGTCTATTAGACACTCTTGCCAACAATACGATCATCAACTCTATCGGGTATACCTACACTGTGTTTAACAAGCATTGGTTATTTTCCAAAAGTATAGTAAACACAACTGGATGGGTGTCCAATTAGAGACAGGTATTTCACCTATACTTACAATGACTCATAGCATCTTACTGGGACAGTAAGACTCAGAGTGGTTCCTATTACATAAAAATGACTGATTATCTTACAAGAAGATCTTTTAAGAATAATCTTCAGCTATATTTTTTAGTATTTGTTAAACAGTGACTAATCTCATGTTTTACTAGAGTAACACTAGGTTCTGACCTAAGATTTCATAAGATAAAATACTCTTTTTTAAAAAAAAATTTTGGTAAAGGTTTTATTTATTTACTCATGACAGACACAAAGAGAGAGAGGCAGAGATACAGGCAGAGGGAGAAGCAGGCTCCATGCATGAAGCCCAATGTGGGACTCGATCCCAGGTCTCCAGGATCCCACCCTGGGCCGAAGGCAGGAGCTAAACTGCTGAGCCACCCAGGGATCCCAAGGTAGAAGCTTCAGCGGAAGAGGAGCTGGAGGAGCAAAACACAGAATTTTGCTGTGTGGAATGTGTCAGTGGCCATTCAGGAATAAACAATTATATTCTCCTCCAGATGTTTTAACATCATCTCTGCCTGTTATTTATACATTTATTGAATAAGCTGAATAAAAATAGCAATAACAGGGCTTGAACTTTCAGATAGATCCTTTGGAGTTATTATGTGATAGAACAATACATCATGTGGGTAACTCTCAAACCAACAGATATGAGAAACATAGCTTGAAATCACAGGGACATGGTATGGAAGTGCCTTTTTTAGCTGGTAAGAATATGTAATTATCTCTCCCTTACAATGTCCAATACCTTCTGATACCTTTGGCTATTGTGGTTCAAGCCAAATGTACTCGAGCAATGCTTATGAATGTCTTGCTCACTTTTGAAGGTTAACATTCACAGAAAAAAAAAGAAAAGAAGAGAAAAATATATATATAGAGAGAGAGATGTCAGAGTAACCCTGATTGTCAACTTCAAAAAATATTTAAAGGAAAACATTCTTAATTCTGCACTTTTTCTGACATATTTACCGTGACAGTACTTAAATATTTTCATAAGCTTGTTTAAAGTCCAACTTTTTTCCCTCTCCATTATTTTGATATTTCTGCTCCTTTTTACTGATTGCATTACTTTTTCTGTATGGGAAATTGCTCAGCATATGTTAATGTACTTTCTTGGTCAAACAAACATATGTCGTTAATAGATATTCATTACTTCTAATATGTTTGCCATAATAATTTTTCTATTTTTTTAAAAAAGATTTATGTGTTTATTTTAGAGAGAGAGAGTGCATAGGAGAGAGAGGCATAGGAAGAATCTCAAGCAGACTCCACACTGAGCACAGAGCCTGAAGCAAGGATTGTTCTCACCACCTTTAGATCACAACCTAAGCTGAAACCAAGTTTGATGTTTAACCACCTACATGACCTAGGTGCCCCATTTTTCTATTTTTTTGGGGGGCATACAGATGTTAAAAGTTTGGGTTGTACATTGAAATGAAAGCAGGTGGGCAGCCTGGGTGGCTCAGTGGTTTAGCGCCTGCCTTCAGCCCAGGGAGTGATCCTGGAGTCCTGGGATCGAGTTCCACATCTGGGTCCCTGCATGGAGCCTGCTTCTCCCTCTGCCTGTGTCTCTGCCTCTCTCTCTCTCTCTCTGTCTCTCATGAATAAATAAAATAAATAAAATTAAAAAAAAAAAAAGAAAAAGAAATGAAAGCAGGTTTTATCTCTAGTTAATTTGTGCTGGAAAATATATAAAAATTAAAACTAAAGATTTATTTAAAAAATAAAATATGTGGAGCACCTGAGTGGCTCGGTTGTTAAGCCTTTGACTCTTGGTTTCAGCTCAGGTCATGATCCCAGGGTCATGAGATTGAGCCCTATGTTGGGCTCTGTGCTCAGAGGAGAGTCTGTTTGAGATTCTTTTCCTCTTTCCCTTCCCCATTTGTGCTTGCTCTCTCTTTCTATCTCTCTCATATCAATCAATCAATCATCAATCAATCAATCAATCAATCTTTTAAATAAGAAAAGAGGTGTCTGGGTAGCTTATTTGATTGAGCCTCCAACTCTTTGTTTCAACTTGGGTCATGATCTCAGGGTAGTGAGAATGTGCCCTGAATCAGGCTTTGCACTCAGCGGGCAGTCTGCTTGAGATTCTCTCCCTCTTCCTCTGCCCCTCTCCCTAGTCACACACACACACATACACTCTCTCTCAAACAAATAAATAATAAATAAATAAAACACGATGTTGTTTATACTCTAAGGTATCTAGCAATTGCCTTCATAAATACAATTAATTAAGGAAAACCCTGTGGGTTAATGAAAGCATCCATGTGTTATGCATACTCTGATATTTTTACATTGTGTAAAGCAGTGACCTTTTCCCAGTGGATGAATGCCCTTTATGTGACATCTGGGCTTCCAGGATGTTATAAGAAGGCAGTTTACTTAATCACACAAGGAACCTACATATTGTGTCATGCATGAAAAATGCTGCCATTGAGAAGTTGTAGGATGAACTAACAGAAAATCTTCCCAGTTTGTATTCTAGCAAAGTGAACTGAGGAACAGCACTTCTGTGGACACTAATGTCAGGCATACCGCTCTGATAAAGGTCCCTCACTTGAATCTGGAGAAACAATGCAGCAAATCAGACATCTGATATATAGATCTTTCAATCAGGTACTAGAATTTCTTAGTTTTAGAAAACTCATCCAAACATACTTTTTAATAATAATTTAATCACAAGATCATTGAACTCTATATACCTCCAAAAAGCATATTTAATCCCACTTAGTAAATCCCTTAATGTCTCACACTGTTAATCTAAATGTGAAGTTAATGATAAACACCATATCAGTATTTAATGCCTATTACATTATTTTATATTGTGTTGCATTATATTGCATAATAGTGTCAAGCCTTTTAAATTATACCTGTGAACCAATGCAGTGTTGAATATACTATGTTTTGTTTTCTTAATCACAGGTCTGCTGACCAGCTCTGACACAATGTATATGTCAAATCATTTAGCAAAATGTTAACATGTCCTTTTTTAAACAGAAAGTTTTACATTCAAAGGATTCTAGGAAATAAGCCCATGTGAAAATTTAAAGCAATGGAAAATTCAATTATGGGAGCTCACAGGTTCTGATGCACAAGTCTCTTTAATCATCTGACTCTAGACATAAATTTGTAAAATATCCTCATTCATAGTGAGTACAGGATCACAGGGGTCTTAGTTTTGTATTTCTTCTACTTTTGTCTTATTTTCTGATCCAAATGAAAGACACTATGATTCCTTGGGAAAAAAAAACAACAAATCTTAAAATAATAAATGTTATTCTTTGATTATTTGCCTCTTTGACAATTATTTAGAGGTGAAAGAAAAGATTGTCAGGACCATGGCGTAGGACATACTTAGATGAGCAGACTAGGTTTTCTTCTGATTTCAAATCAGAACTTCACTGAAAATGTGAAAATATTTTTATTTCTGTGATCCAAGGAAATGGAGTTTACTCATTAAGGAAGGGATTGTGTACTGAACCTTCAGAGGAGCAACTGAGACACTTAAAGCCAATGGTTTCAGAGGCACATTGAAAGGACACGCAAAAATATTTTGCTGCTTATCCACTTTTCTTTTTTTTTTTTTTAAATTCCATCTGCAAGTGCAAACTACCTCTGTTTCCCAATGTAAATAGACCATTGTCAGATCTAACAACTCAAAGGAAAAGAGAGAACACTCAAGGAAATATTAGGTGGCCCACACATAACACATTGCCAGCTCCTGTTTACTCCATCAGCAGTTGTATTGATGAGCCTTCATTTTCATTAATAGAAGAGCCTTTTCCATTTTCTTTATGAAATTCGTATTGGTTGATAAATATCCAGGATTGTCAAGTCAGCATAAGCTGTGTCTCTGGAGGTGATGATGGCCTGCAAGATATATCTGTAATACACATTTATGAATTGATTATAGAACTTTCTCAGCTGCAGGGTGAAAAGACTGCTATATTTTAAAACATATTTGGCATCTTGTTTCTTGTAGAGAAACCTATTCTCCATTATTCCATTTATTATTAGGAAGAAAGTGCAGTAACATCCAACACTTCTTATTCCTTTACAGTCGGGTGCAGAGAGGTTGGAAAAGAAGAAAAAGAAATAAAAAGAGGGAGAGGTTGAAAGGGATAAAGGAAGATGGCCCAGGGGTGAATCTCAGACTATGTTGGTGGGCTACCACATATATCTTTAACATTGTATCTCCAAATGCAATTTATTCAACATCATATATTCAACAGATATTTTTGAGTTGTTATTATACACTGGACATGATTTATTTGCATGGATAGACAAACTTCTGAATCATGTATGTCTCTAAACAAGCAGTATTGTCACCATGTTGATGCTTTGGCATCTGGAAGCAGATCTCCATAAAGCTTCGATCCAATGTATTGCTGTACAATCTACCCAGCAAACAGCAAAGCAATTTGACTGGGGGGTGAGGGGGACATTTTATGGAAAAGTTTGGAAAAGTTAAAAGTTGCAGAAAGTTCTATGAGAACTTTTACCAGCAATAAACTTTTTAAAATGGAAAAGAGTTCCTTAAAATCTGGAATGCAATGGGTTTGTTTTTATTTTATTTAGGCTTGGCTGATTAGAGACTTTGAGAATTGGTGAATGCCTAAGGAATTTTCCTGTCCAGTAGGTCCCTAACCAGGTTTGTAGAGGCATCTGCAAAAGTAAATCAGGTTCGTGGGGCCAATTATGACTAAGAATACAAGCCTCTAAGTCATAGGTCCAGGAATCTGCTTTAGTTTTCCCCCTAAAAACTCACCATATTTTTCAAAGCAAAGTTGGATTTGTCAATAAATAATCTAAACTACCTTTTGTAGATGTTCATGTTCTTCTGGGTTCTTAAGAGAATAAGAGAATCTCATATTATGAAATATGTTTAACAAATGATCTTAAAACTGACAATCAAGATCCAAAAACTAGAGGGTGAAGTTATTAATACAAATATACCAAAACAGGAAATCTCATCAGTTACCCCAAAATTTTATTAGATCAATAATAACACCATTTTTCTTATCAAATTGGCAAAAAACAAATAATAGTAACAATACTCCATAGTATTGAGCATTCGGTAAGTCTAATAATCTACTGTGTTAGAAATGCGGCTTTGGGGGGTATCTGGGTGAGTCAGTCAGTTAAGGACCAACTTTTGGTTTCAGCTCAGGTCATGATCTCATGGGTCATGAGTCTGAGCCCTGTGTCAGGCTTCAAGATCATGGAAGAGTCTTCTTGAAAATTCTCTCCCTTGGCCCCTTCCCCCATTTGCATTCTCTCTCTCTCTTTCTCTCTCTCTAAAATGACTAAATAAATCTTTAAAAAAAAATTGGATTTAGAAACACATATCAAGGCTTTTAAAATATATCATGATTTGGTTATGTTAGATTTTTTTTTTTTAAGAAATAATAAACTAAACAGAAATAAAGCAGAAATATGGGCAAACCTCCAAACAAATCCTAATGGATTCACTGGTTGTTATGGGGATCTATGGAAACATTTGCAAAGTCTGTCAGGCCTTTCAAAGCCACTTCACCTCAGGTAGTGAGTGTTCTAATTATTTGGACTGTTATATGCCAGTATTTTTTAATGGAGAATTTACATGTAGATATAACCTGGTTTTAGTTTTAGAATAAATGCAATATTTCATTTTGAAGAGTTTTGTTTATAAAATTCCACCACATCATGCATATTTTTCTCATTTTGCTGATAACCAGAATTGTGAAAACATCAAAGATGACTAGTCATTCTTGCTTTGTGAGCCCTTGCCTCGTCTTTGAAATGTGGTTTTACCACTTAGGGATACAAATACTTATGTTCTTCCTCCCTTCTTAGACTAGACTCTGGAGAAGGAATTCCCTTTCTGCTAGTTCTGACCCTGCACTTTGCTGCAAGTCATAGGAAGAATGAGAGTAAATATCTGGGACAGAAATATTGAAAAAAACAAGTAAGACTTTATGACAAGGTTGGAGGGTATTTTCACTGGCATCTGGACAACCATTAACGTAATGCTGTCAGGTAAAAGCATCTCAGCAAGACAGAAGGGAGTGTGTGTATGGAACTGCCAGGAAGCAGAGAGGATATATAGAAAATTTGCCTAACAGGAAACAATCACATTTGAGAGAGTCTCTATAATTCTTCTGAAACTCCCTCTGATAACTTCACATCTTTCAACAATTGCTGCTTTGGAAATGGTAGCCCCATCTCTTTTGAGAGTCATCACTATATTACTTTTTTTTTTTTTTTTTTTAAAGATCTCTTGTCCTCTCCTCTAGAAGAATAGTCTGTGGAAGTAGCCTCTGTTTAATCAATAGTTGCCAACCTGGCTTCTGGACTACAGTCAAGAGAACTGTGGTGAGCCCACCAACTGCCAACCAGGTAACTAGGACCCAGCAACTTGATGTCCTTTTATTAATTGCCGTATGTCCCTGCAGAAACTGACAGTGTTTCTATTACTTTCTGTGTCTTCAGTTCAGGCCATCTGCCCTGTTGGGTGATGTCATTGAGAGGATATGACTGCCAATTGACCATAAGCTGGAGGGCATTGGAGGCTCCCATCCCCTCTCCTGTCTGTGGACTGTCCATTCCACTTGCCTTCCCCACTCTCTGAAACTGTCCTAAGGATACAGCCTTGAGATAGAAATATGATGTTGAGGCCTCTGAGGTGAGTATCTAACTGAACTCAGTTAAGGCCTCTAGATAAAATTTTAAGATTTCATGGGCAGGGTCAGAGAGTCTATACATCTTGCAGCAGCCAAGATAAGCCTTATACGAAAGTCACCCCTGCTATCTGTCAATCTGGAGTGGCCTCCCTTTCTTTGATGTCTCCCTGCCTTTTGCTTAGGGGGTCTCAGTTAGAGATTTCACCCAGGAAGCTCCCAGGAAGGTTGGGAACTGGCAACTGGTGAGCCAGCCAGGAGACAGAATAAATAGGCCTTGTGAAAGAGGCATCGGTGAGGAATTTCTGAGAGGGGTGACCCATTTGCTGGATGTTTGTGGATCACTGCGTGAGTATGGGGACACCCTGAAAATGCTGTCTAGCCTAATGCACTTCTTTGAGGAACTGTGCAGAGCACACCTTAGGAAAGAAGGGGAGAGCATGGCTGCACAGCCGCCGGCCTCTACTGTTGGCTGCACACTGATGCCAGACCAAAGGCCAAAACTTATGTTAGAAAGTAGGAAGAGCAATTGAAGAAAGACTTGTGGGTGTCTCCCACTCAACTGGCTTCAGGGCTGGCAGATAAGAATCAGATGGAGAGCTTAGTGGGTCATTTTACAAAGCTAGGAGGGCTCAAGCAAGTTAAGGTCTGAGAATTTGGGACAAAGCCTGATTGGGACCCTAAGAAGCAGAATCCCAGGGAAAATAATGGGAATGAAGAACAGGATGTTGTGGAGATTAATGGAGAAATAAAGCAAAATGCCCCAGGTCATTAACAGCTGCTCCAAAGGAAAGTTTTAAATGGCATTTACCCCCAAAACACCTGGGAGAAAACTTACATTCTTTTTCTATCCTTTAGAGTTGTAGATCTTATCATGTCTTTGAGATGTAAAAACTCCAGGTAACCATATATTGACCAAAAAGACTCAAGAAAATGGGGTGGGGCGTGAACTTTATAAATAGATTTTGTTTTATAAATAGATTTTGTAGAAGCTCATTTGACCAAAAAAATCAGGTCCACAACCTCCATCAGACCAGAAATATCAGTAAATAGCTTTAGCCCTGTGACTGGGCACCTGATTCATGCTGTTTCTGTTTGTGTTAGGTGCGTCTAGACACGCCTATCATGTATATATGATGTTTTTCTACTTCTGAATGTATTGCCAAAATTGATTGATAAAAGAGCTTGGGTTTTTTCAAAACTACTAAAATGATAAGGGTAAAAGAAAATGATAGTATATAGAAAGTAGGTAAGAAAAATAGCAGCTGATTTTTGGGTAAAGAAAGAGTTAGGACATAAGGATTTTTTGGCAAAGAAAGTAATTTTTCCTAAAGTAAGTGGTTTGTTCCAGGATGGATAAAGAGGACAGGGCAAAAACTGAATGGATATATAAAGTCGCAGAAGGTTTATGGAAAAGGAATATTGAGAAAGGAATTTTATGCATAGTCAGGCTAAGATTGGAACAGATTTATTCAAGTTAAAAAGAAAAAAGTAGGGGGTTAATATCAAAAGTAGACTGGTACAAAATGAGAATTTGGTTTTCTCTGATAAAAGGGCAAAGTTTTTTAGATTACTCTTCTGCTTTAAATTGGAAACTGTAATCAAAAGTTTTCTTTACCTTTAATGTAATCTGCCTAGAAAACAAAGATTCTGTGTTTTGTCTTTATCTGGTCTTTGATTACTTAAGAAAATGGAGTCTTCTCTATTAAAAAGAGTTATTTTATTTTATTTTTTTTACAACTGTGTAACTTTTGTATACATTAATTTTCATGGGAAACGTAAGAAGTGATGCTAAACTTTTTTAGGGCATATTTACATAAAATTTCTAAAAATCTGATATGTCCTGGTATAATACTATCAATCATAATTTTAAAATGTATGCCACAGAAATAACTAAATTCTCTTATCAATTGCCTTATAATGAACTCTCTCCAAATCTTTAACCATGGTCATTTTTAAATCTTTTGTCCTTTGTAGACACTTATTGTTTTACTCTGATGCTTTGGCAAAGGTGTTCCCACAAAAACACTTCTTCTTCAAGGAGGTTCATGGAAAAGACTTTTGACAAGTTTCTGATAACTAAGATTGATTTGCCTTCATGTAGGAGGGACAATAATGAATCTTTCAAGCGCTTCCCCAAGACTACCTGCACACCTTACCATCTTGTGGGATTGTAGCCTGAGACTTATCCCCCCACAAGTAAAATACGATGGTAACATGTGAAAACTTCCTTCTGCTGCAAGGCACTATGAAGGTTTTGCTGGAACATTAGCAAGGAGGTGGATGGGTAGTGAGCCCACAGAAAATTCAAGCCCCAGGTACTACCATTAGGTTATGGGAGTTATTTGAGCAGATAAGATGTATGTTGCTCCAGAAGCTATATTTGATAAGACACAAACCTATCCAACCCCTAAGAATGTAAAGGAGATGCAAGTTTTTGTAGGGACTTGGGATTTTTAAATAACTCTGTTCCCTCCCTGCAATGGTGCCTTTGTCCCTTATGCCTCTGGGTAAAGAAAGGGACATGTGGGACTGGGGATCACAGCAGCAGGCCACCATTGAGAAAGCAAAACTAGGGATCCCTGGGTGGCGCAGCGGTTAGGCACCTGCCTTTGGCCCAGGGCGCGATCCTGGAGACCCGGGATCGAATCCCACATCGGGCTCCCGGTGCATGGAGCCTGCTTCTCCCTCCGCCTGTGTCTCTGCCTCTCTCTCTCTCTCTGTGACTATCATAAATAAATAAAAAAAAATTTAAAAAAAAAAAATTTAAAAAAAAAAAATAAAAAAAAAAAAAAAGAGAAAGCAAAACTACTAATGAAGCATATTAAAGCTTTGGGCATCGCCCAAACAGGGCTACCATTTAAATTAGATGTTTCTATAGCTCTTAAAGTTTATGGATCGGGCACTGTGACAGAGACAAAACAAGAGGAGTGAGTGTGTCCCTAGGATTTTGTCCCAGTCTAGAAGGGGACAAAACCCCCATATGACCCCATAGAGCAAGTGCACACAGTGTTCCTCCAGGTGGAGCTTCTCATGGAGAAACTACCATAGCAGCCAATGGGTTGAACTCAGAGTGGTTTGGTTGGTGACCATTCCTGTGCCCTGGCCATGAACCCTTCACATGGACACGTGACACGCGGTTATAAAGAGATTAATCCTGTGGCTTGGATATGAGAAGGGGTGGATGATTCTTGAATGGGCCCTTGTGGGATTGAAATATGTGGAGGGACATTTGGGTTCACCTGCAGAAGCCTGAGGTAATCCTCACTTTCTTCCTCTTCCTAGCTCATAAGGCATTGACACTCCCTGGTAATCAGGAAGCTGATCTCTTAACTAGAGCATAAGCCCTAACAACTGACTCTTTAGCAGATATAGCAGATCGGACGCATAGAAAGAGTGGCAACTGCAATACCTGGGTGGGGTGGCGTATTGTCAAAGATGATGGATGGCCTTGAAATACAATCACTTGGTTAATTTAGTAACAGAATTTCATGTGTATTCTAAACAATGCCCAAGGCAATTGCCAAAATAATCTGAAGCCACCTACCAGAGTTTCCAACTAAAGAGGATTTGGCAATTGGTTATATTGACCCCTTCCTCTAAGTGAGGGTTCTAAATATGCTCTAGTTTGTGTGGTCGCTGCATCTAGCCTAAACCAAGCTTTCCTTTGTTGCTGTTAGGGGGTTAGAAACACTGGCTACTGCATGCAAATAAGTCACATTGGGGGTCACATTTCAAAGGTCATAATATGCAAGACTGGACAAAGAACATGACACTGAATGGAGGTTCTGTCTCCCTTATAACTTGTAAGAAGCAAAGTTAGTGGGGGGAAAATGGAATATTTAAACAGCAGTGTAACTCTTGATCTCGGGGTGTAAATTCAAGGCCCCTGTTGAGTGTAGAGATTACTGAAAAACAAACAGTGGATTAAATTGCTAACAGGTAAATCCACCTCAGCTGGGTGGACTAAAGTACTATCCCAGGCTTTGATATATTTGAATGATCAACCAGTAGGCCTGCCCCCCAGATAGGGGACTCCTGCCAAAGCACCCAGGACCATAAAGATATAGAAATGGCAGGAAATAACCATTGGCCTGACTCTTAACATGGATCAATATGCTATGCTGCTGAAAACACTCCGAAAAGAAAGGAAATCATTTAGTAGAAAAGAAAGGAAATCATTTAGTAGAATTCTGAAGAAAGGAATCATTTAGTAGAATTCACAACGGGACATCCTACTGGAATGGGTGAGTTACTTTTGTGCCCCTAGAAGAGAGGGTACTACTGAATCTCCACTGGGATCTGATTGAAATACAAACTAGATATGTTGTAATGCATTATACCTGAAATGGAACAAGCACCATTAAAAGAGAGAAAAGGTAGGAATTCTAGTCTGGCATACCCCATCCCCATCTCCTCATCCCTGACAATGCTACCTCCCCTGGTCAGGATGTACAATATATACAACCAAGTCAAGTTTCTAGAGCTGTCAACCTCCTTCTCCTCAAGGCCATATGGACATATTCTATTTCTCATTGGTATAATCATTTTGCTGCCACCTCTGTTTCCTCCATTGGCCTGGAGAATGTTATAGCCCTTACTAAATTTACCCAACAACACTTGAACAACTAAATGTGTCCTTATCAAACACTGAAATGTCTGTAAGAGAAGCTGTCTTCCAAAATAGAATGGCCTTAGGCATTTTCACTGCCTCCTTGCGTCTCTGCCACTAACCACACCGAGTGTGGTGTTTATACCTGATGAGTTTGTTAATGTGTTGTCTTTATGAAATCATATAAAACACAAATGAAAGCCCTGAGTAATCTGATCCCCAGACTAGGGAACTTAATAAATCAATGGTTTGGATCATGAGGCTTATGGCAGAAGAGTTGTCACTGAGTTTGGGAAATATTGTCTTAACCTATATTTTGTCTTGTCTGCGCCTATATTGTTCTGTGATCTCTGTCTCCAGTGCAGTCAGATAACCATCAAATGAACCATCCCCATGCTAGTGAAACTTCTTGCTAACAGCTCAGGGCACATTGCAGAAGAGAAGAGCATGAGATATTGTAGAGGAGTAGAGTGTTGGGAGAGGTCATCAAAAAGACATGACTGCCAGTTGACCTGTGAGCAGTTGGAGGCTCCTCACTTCCTTCTCTGTTCTTGGAATGTGCATTTTGCTTGCCTTCCCTGATCCTAGAAGCTGCCCCAAGGACAGTCTTGAGATAGATATGCAGTGTTGAGACTATCTAGATGGTATATGTGACTAAACTCAATTAAGGCCTCTACATAAACTTAAAATTTTGTGGGAGGGCGCAGAGAATCTACTCATCTTGTGATGCCCAAGACAAGCCTAGTAAGTAGGTTCTCTTGCTCATTAAACCTGATACCTACCAATCTGGAGTGTTGTACCTCTTTCTTCAGTCTGTTCCTGTTCTCTGAGTATGAGACCCAGGTTTAGATTACACCAGGGAAGCTCCTGAGGGGATTGTGAACCAACATACCAACATACACCAGACACTCAAGGTCCCAATTAATAGTGGCCACCCCCTGATCTCTCTCTCCTATTTCTTCTAGGTCTCTAGAACTATATATCTGGTAAGTGGCTTCCCTTTAATCTATGACTCTTTTGTTGGAATCATTGATTTAGTGCCTAGCAGTGGCCAACCACTTACTTTAATGTCCAGGAACTTTATACCTCTGACCAGTGTATCTGGCAATTTCTAAAGCTTCATGTCCCATCTGAAGCACTGGCATCACTTATCTTCCAGTAAGTTTGGTTGGGTGGAATCAGTATTTGGATTGGGATTTCTTGCTAAAAATGGCTTTCCATCTATCAGTTATAAAACTCTTCTGAAGATGAGGAGATAGATAATAGATCAATAGTTTTTTGGGGGAGTTTTTTGGTACCAGTTGTTTCAAAATGTTCCTGGACATGACAGTTTCTTTCTTTCTTTCTTTCTTTCTTTCTTTCTTTCTTTCTTTCTTTCTTTCTTTCTAAGATTTTTTTGTTTACTTATTCATGAGAGACACAGAGAGGCAGAGACAGGAGAAACGGGCTGCATGCAAGGAGCCCAGGACTCCATGATCATACCCAGAGTAGATGGCAGATGCTCAACTGCTGAGCTACCCAGGCATCCCTGGACATGACAATTTCTAACTCAGTTTTTGTTTGCATGTCTTCCAGAATGTGAAAAAACACATGCTTTAACTCTTACTAAATGTGCTTTCTCGAGTACTATAACTATGGCTTTCTCAAGTACTATAACTATGGCTTTTGCTAAAATTCATTTGTTGATCATATTGAATTTTTAATGCTTTTAATTAATGAAAGGACTCTGTCCACTCAATAAAGAATGGCAAATGTAACCTGAGTGATTTTTTTTACTTATTCATGGTTGTATTCGGTTTTATTCAAAGTTGTGTCAGATACTATGCTCTACCATTTTCTTTGGATACTTTTGGATGTTGGTAATCCTAAACATCAATATTTTTAACATTTATGCACTACTCTGATTAAAGTCATTCTCAAAAAAAAAAAAGTCATTCTCTAATTCTGAGGCTCTCATGGGCATAGGAGCAGAAAGGATTAAACATCATTCAGTGGTAGTTCACAGGCTTCGCTGAGGAGGACAGTACTTGGGGTTTATTCTATTTAATTATGGCTCTCAAAGATGGCAGGTAATTAAAGTTGTGTAATCTTGTTGATGGGTCTCCAAGTGGCCACTGTGGTTAAAAATATAAAAACTGTTAACTAAATATTGTGGGGTGTACGTGTGAAAGAGCATTCAGCGATTATTGAATTAAATGTATGTGTAAATCCCTCAGAATAAATTAGTATGTGTTGAAGTTCCATCAACTCTTCTGCATCTGGAAAAATATTTACAAAGTGGTATTGTAGAATTAATTAATTGTACCAGTTACTGAAGAGTATGTATCCTGGGAGTTTAAATAGAAATAGAATTTGACAGAGAAGTATATATTATATACAGAAGGTTATATTTTTCTCAGTGTTTTATTCACTAGTGTGTGTAAATTAGTCACATGTGTACATATTGGTACAGAGTGATGTTACAAGTTGCCCCATTTCAACTTTCTGACAATGCATTGGTTTTCGATAATTTTTCTATTAAAAAGTAGGAAATCGTGTGGTTTTTGAAGTAATAGCTCCCAAAACTCATGAAGAGATACCCTACACCAGTGTGTTTAATCTACTGTCCACTCATCACAAATAGAACCATGGATTGTCTTGTCACAAATGTTAAATTCTTCTTTGCTTGGATACATCTGGGTGGTATGTTGGAAGCTTAACAACAAGATTTCTCACCATGAAGCCCACTGTATTCCTGAGAAATGAAATATAAGTGAAGCTACAATCAGTTGCTCCATTCTTATTCCTAGAGTGTAAGTAGAGAAATATGAGGGGGTGGCTACCTAGCAAAGTATATAGGCATCATTGTTTCTCAGGCTACAGCTGTGCTATTAACATTCAAAAACAGTATGGTAACATATTATTTTGCTCTCTGACCATATTCAAAGGGAAAAAAATCACCTTTAACAATGGCTTATGCTTGAGGGAAATAGTAAAAAATACTGAGTAAGAGTCTGTAAGAGCTGGCTTAGAGACTCAGCTTTGCTTCTTAATAACTCTGTGACTTGGACAAATTGAATACATTTTTAAATTTATCTTCTCATCAGGGAAACAAACCTGCCATCCTGCCTCTGAAAGCTGCTACAAAAATTAAATGATGCAAATATGAGAAAGGGCTTTATTTTGGTATCTGAATGATATCACAATGTAAGTTATTAAATGGTAGCTTATTTGACAAAAGAAATCCCCAAAGCCTATGGCATAAACTGATAAAGAGATGAAATAAACAAATCTCTTTGATTTTTCAGTGGTAAAGAATTTAGCCTGAGGTTTGCATTTTAAATAAATATTTTATTTTAGAATTGCTTTGGATCTACAGAAAAGTGATAAAGTAATACAGAAAGTTCCATATACTCCACACAGAGTCTCTCCATTACTAACAGCTAACATTGGTACTTACATTTGTCCCAATTAGTGAACTGATGTTGACTTATTGTTACGAAGTTAAATGCATACTCGTTCAGACTTCCTTATTTTTACCTAATGTCCTTTTTACATTCTAGGATCTCATTCAGGGTATCACACCTTATTTAATTGTCAAGTCTCCTTCGGATGTTCTTGGTCGTGACAGTTTCTCAAATTTTTCTTGTTTTGATGCCCTTGAGAGTATTGAGAGGTACTGATCAGGAATTATGTAGAGGGTTCTCAATCTGGATTTGCCTGACATTTTCCCTCAAGATTAGACGTGGATTATGGGTTTTAAGGAGAAACACCATAGAGGTAAAGTTCCATATCAAGAACACATACAATCAATATGACTTATCATTATTGATACTAACCTTGATCACTTGGCTGAAATAGTGTTTGTCAGGATTCTCTTCAGTAAAGTACTTGTTTTTCCCCCTATCTAAACTGTGCTCTTTGAAAGGAAGTTACTATGTGTAGTCCCTGCTTAAGAGGAAGTTGTGCTCCACTACTTTAAAGGAGAAACTTGTACATATATTATTTGGAATCCTTCTACATAGGAGAATTGTCTCTTCTCTACTTATTATTTATACTATTATTGATTTATTTCTGGATGGATACACACCTATGTATTTTATACTTTGGGATATAATCTAATGTTATTTTTTTTATTTGAATTATTTCAGTGTTGATCATGAAGAGCTCTTTCATTTGACTTTGTGTGTCTTTGACATACCTTTGTAATTGTTTAGTTTACTTTTGTGGTTTTTTTTTATTACATTACACTTATTGTTATTATTACATTTTGTTATTCAGTTAGTACACAAGTCCTTATTTAGTGGATTAAATAATGCTGATTTAGGGACGCTGGGTGGCACAGGAAGTTAAGCTTCAGACTCTTGATTTCAGCTCAGGTAGTGATCTCAGGGTCCTGAGATTGAGCCCAGCATAGAGCTTCGAGTCTTCTTGAGATTCTCTCCCTCTCCCCCTCAGCCCTTCACTCTTTTCTTCTTTCTCAAAAATAAGTAAGTAAATAAAATCTTTTAAAAAATTACTAGAGAGGCAAAGAAGCAGGAAAATAATACCTATAATAAAGGAGAAAAATAAATCAAAACTATCCAGAAATAGCACAGATGATAGAATTATTAGACAAGAATGTTAAAGCAGCTAGTATACCTGTAATCCATATGTTGAAGAAGTTAGAGAAAATATTGTTTGTGTTAAATAGACAAGTAAGAGGTATAAATGGAACTCAAATGAAACTTACATAAAAACTATAATGACTGAGGCAGAAAATACAGTGAAATGATATTCACAGATGATTAGACACTGTAGAAAAAAACAGTAATAAATTTTAAGACATAGCAATAGAAACTATCCAGAATGAAACAAGGCAAAAAAACCCCACTAAATAAAATGAACAAACAAGATGATGTATTGAGATCTTTCCTAGCATTACAAATTCACAAATGAAATACAGACAGAGCTCCAGTAGGAGACAAAATTTTGTCCTCCCATGTTTGGCTATAATTGACTCTAATTCTTGCCATTTCTATAATTTATGAAAATCCTGCACCATCCTGCTATTTCTATGAATTCCCTGGGGATTATTGCCCTATCTGTTTACTGTTTCTGCTGCCACTCTTTTGCTCATCATCTACCCAGAAGCTATACACAGCCCTTCACTACTTTCCAAAATGAGTTAATGATATTCCTGTGAAGATTGGTCACATCGTGGGTCATTTAATAATACATACATCACATCTCTTCTCAAGTCAGCTCCTCTGCACTCATTTCCTTATTCTGTTCTTATTTGGATTGATGGGGAACTCCAAAATCTTCTTGTTTTCCCTTTAAAAGAAATTTAACCCTCTCCAAGTCTTAAGTAAACTCATGTTAGAGGGCAGTGAATGGATGATAAATAGCAGAGATTTTTTCCTGTTATATTTGTGTGGCCTCAGGGGAGCCATAACAATATTTCTATTCTTTTGTTATCTGTGACATTTTATCTATACAGAAACAGGTCAATATATTAAAGTCAGCAATATTTTTAAAAAGATTTATTGATTGGGGCACCTGGGTGGCTCAGTGGTTGAGCATCTTCATTCTGCTCAGATCATGATCCCAGGATCCTGGGATCAAATCCCACATTAGGTTCTCCACGGGGAACCTGCTTCTCCCTCTGCCTTTGTCTCTGCCTCTCTATATGTTTCTCTCATGAATAAATAAATGAAATCTTAAAAACATATGTTGATTAATTTTAGAGGACTAGAGAGTGCATATGTACAAGCTCAAGAAGAGCTGAGTGGGAGGGAGAAAGAGAATCCCAAGCAGACTACCTGCTGAACCCAGAGCCTGAATGGTGTTAGGGGGAATTTCTTGACTCTGAGTTCACAATCCAAGCTGAAATCAAGAATCTGATGCATAACCTACTGTGCCACCCCGGTGTCCCTAAGTCAACATTATTTAATCCACTAAATAAAGATTTGTGTACTAACTGAATAACAAAATGTAATAATAACAATAAATGTACTGATGTAAATTAGAATATTTACAATTAAGCCAAATTCATTATGTTACAGGTATCTAATAGCAGGGATCTAACTATAGAAAATAATAATCCAGAATATTCTTTATCCAGTAACAGAACAACACAATTCCATTGTTGGCTATTAATGAATTTAAAGGATAAATCTACCCTGTGGCATTAATCATGAAGATACTTAGAACTTTTTTTAACATTTTATTTATTCATGGACACACACACACACACACACACAGAGAGAGAGAGAGAGAGAGAGAGAGAGAGAGAGGCAGAGACACAGGCAGAGGGAGAAGCAGACCCCATGCAGGGCACCTATGCAGGACTCGATCCCAGGACTCCAGGATCACGCCTTGGGCTGAAGGCAGGAGCTAAACCATTGAGCCACCCAGGGATCCCCAATACTTAGAGCTATTGCAAGTATTTTGGAGCTTAATTGTTTTGAGGATCATGTATCATTAGAGAACATCACTTTCCTGACTTAGAAAAAATGTTTCCTGTGGTACCCATTTGTTAGATTAAATGGTTAGTTGTCTCACCTTAAAAAAGTTCTCTAAGCATTAATGTAAAGAGGATAGAGTATGTTGTTAGTTACAACAGACACTTCTTTACTCAATAAAGACAATTAAACCTAACCCATTCCATTTTCAGTTTATCTAAAGATCATAAGATGTGGTTATAACTACCAATATCATAGGGATTCCATATAAATCTGACTTCTGAATATGTATACATGGAAGGAGATTTGTACTAGATGCCACTGTGGAAGTTTCCTGATGCTACAAGTGAAGAGGAGACTCATCTAGTTACTAAATTCACATAAATAAGTCACTTTTTAGAGCATCAGGTAAGTTCAGCTGTTTTGGGTACTCTTAATAAGGAATGCCCCCTCTCTCAGGAAGGTTTGCCTCTTCCACAAGCTGTATTTTAAAAAGTCAGTGTGTGTCAGCAGCCTAAGAGCTGGCTCAGTCAAATTCACCTTGACCATGATTGCTATGTCTCATGTCTCAGACAGAGTGATCACAAACCCACTTCACTCAGATTGTGCTAGGTGGACAATGGTCAGGGTCCTTCATATATGTTTTCTTTTCATTAAATCCTGAAATATACTAGTAAGAGAGCATATAATGTGCCCACTTTGCATGTGAGAAAAGTGAGACCAACTATGTTAGCTCTTGCTGCTTCACCATTCAGGATGATTCCAATAGTTTTGAGAATTAATAGAAAGAATTCTACTCTCCAGATGTATTATTTTCTGACCTCAGTACATATCACCAAAAGCATTTTTCCAGAGACACAATAATACAAGTAGTCTTCCTGAATGAAACTCCTCAAGGAACTTAAAAAGTCCATTTATCCAAATAATGTAGTTGAGGTTGAGTTATGTACTTCAGTAACATTACTAAGCTAAGACATTTTTCTTTTTGGCAGACCAGTCTAAGAATTTCCACTTCCTTTCCATGTGTAAATACATTCTAAGTCCAAATAGTTAACAGACAAATAAACTGAAAATTTGGAAATCAATCATAAATTAGATTGTCATTTTTAAATAATCATAAAATATAAATTATCTCAAAAGTGTTTATGTGTGGAAGATACTCACTGAAAATGCTAAGATGGAAACAGGTTTTAAATGTAAATCCTCTCTTTATTTGTGGAATAATATGCTGAAATCCACTTAGGTAAGCATCCAAAGAGATATGACCTCTCTTTTTAAATAGCATCTATCAAAATAGATGTGCTAACACCTTCAGTTTCATAATAATAAAAGATAAAAAATGATATACCGTATTGTTGGGTATGGATCTCAGCAAAGATTGTCAAAACTTTCCAGGTCACTATTCTTCATTGGGAGAGATAGACTTGAATTATGATATCCATGTCAAGATTCCCAGAAGATGAATTAGACTTTAAATTTGGGTTGTGTCTCTAAAGAAGACAAAATAAATTTCAATTCCCAAATTAAGAGTTTTCAACATTTATCACTTCTAAAAATAAAGTATTTACATATTTTTTTTGTTTTATGAAAAACATGGCCATAAATGAACTTTCCCCATTTATGTGGATCCATTTGAAGGTTTTTAACAGCAACTTCAAGGAATTGTCAAGACCTGTAAACAAATCTGATTCCTAAAGAAGCAGTTAACTCATACTGGGAGAGAGATTTAGCAAGGGAGGTAAGATTGACTTCAGAATGATAGTTATCTGAAGGATGTGATTCAGATAATATGTATTTTATAGGTTGATGGGAGGACTGGTTGGTAGACAACTAAAAAATATTCTAATGAGATGCCATAGAAATGGGTTTGAAATATGAGCAGGAGGATAGGCATAGAGGGAGCCAACTCTTAACAGCCATGATATATAAATTGTATGTCCAGCTAGTAAGAGTCACACTTCAGCAACCTGCTCTTTGCAATTTAAGTAAGGACTGATCTTCCAACTCCATCATGTCTCACAATTGGTGCTCTAGAAACTATACTCTCATTCTCTTGGGAAGTCCTCCCAAGTTCCTGTCACCTCACCCAGAGCTCTCTGCTCCACTGAGGTGAGCTGTGGGGATGGCCTCTGTTCTTCTAGTAGCAGCTGAGGCAGCAGCGTATTCCATGACAACTGCCACAAGCTTTGTGGCCAAACCATGAGTGGACAACTGACCAGCTGTGAGAACAGTGTCTTTGCCCTTATGGCCACTCTTTGATTGTCTCGAACATGTTCAGATCTGATCAAGGAACTAACTGTCTCCCATTCACATCCTGTGGTTCCAGTTCTTGCCATCTAGCATCTTGTAGACAACCTTTGAGCTTCCATCTTCCAAGTTACCAGTCCTATGATCATCAACCCCTGAGCTTACCTGACTTATGACTGTTAAGCCTTGAGCTAACTGACCCAGGACATCAGCCACTGAGCTTTCTTATGATCCTCAGCCCTTGAACTACCTTTCTTATCAATGCCATTCTCTAAAATACATGTCCAACTGTTAGAAACCCATAAGCTATGCATACAGCAATTTTCAATCATACTTCTCTTCCTTGAGGACTGGCAGTAAGTATCCTTATTAAAAATGATCATAAATTGCTGGAAACAGCCTCTTATTCATAGTCTTCAAGAGATCACTCAGCTTCACATCAATAAATTATGTGATCTCTTTTAATTCTATACTAAATCTCTTCAATAAGGATTTTCTTTGCTTTAGGAGTTATCACTTATTTTTATAAAAAAGTTTGATCTTTTCTACCTAGATGAAATTCCTTTTCTCTATTTTCTTTCTAATTAAAGTAGAGCTTGGCATACATATCATGATTTACATGTGTTATCATTTATGTGTACCTTATTTTATGTCTAGTTATTTTCTTGGTTACATCAACTGCCTTATGCTATGTATTCTAGGTTATTCATGGAGAGTATTGAAATTGTCCAGAATTTAAGAAAATGATTCATTAAGATGACTTTGAAAAAAAATATTAAAGTATATGGACCAATGTGACTTGGTGACACAGAAGTATTCATGTAGTACATGACTTAATTTGGGGTTTGGCTTTAGGGTTCTTCAGATAATAGTAAATTTAGCCTCATGGGATGCTACTGGTCAGAATAGCTTAAGCATTATAACAAATAAATCCCCAAATATATAATGATTTAAAAACATCCTTGTTTTTCTAACAATACTGTGCAAAGAAAGAGGTCAGAAGAGAAGTCCTTTTCTATGCAGTCTTTAGAGTTTACTGATAGGGAATTGACTCCAGAAACTTGACAGAAACTCGACTTGTAACTACCAACATGGCCCTAAGAGTTGCATTCCATTTTAGTCAAGTATGGAACTCAGTCCCTTAGCCTTATATAACCATAGAAGAGGCTGTTACATATGATACAATCATGTATTCATGAAGACGAGGGTTACATATAATTAGTAGAGCATCTAGTAATTTCCTAGAACAGGGACTAATTTGAGATAGGTTTGGGAAGAAAAAGAAAATCCCCACTTCCTGCCATATTATACCTAAAATTCTAAATGTGAAAAAAAAGTGATTATATTTATTTTACAGAATTCAGATATTTGATGCTTTTGATGCTCCTGTTTCAGTTTACCAAATCCTGTTGTATTCCATATTATTTTTCAACTTGCAGCTATAGGAATACAGTCCTGTTTCCTAAAATTACTATCTTTCAAATTCATTTCTTGTTTGCTCGTCTCAACGTAAAACTGTCATATCTAACTAATATGACCCTTTGCCAAATCAGTTTGATGTCCATAACCAGGTATTATGGCTTGATTTTAATCAGTGCTGACATTGTGTTTACTATTAGACATAGGGCACAGAGAACAACTACCACATGCCAGTCACTTCTTTATATTACCACATTAATCCTCATCACTACTCTCTTATACCAAAACTATCACTGTTTTTATAATCCAGAAGACTTAGGTTCAGAAAAATCAAGCAAGTTGCCTGTGTGTGTGTGTGTGTGTGTGTGTGTGTATGTGTAAAATATAAAGTTTCAAAGAACAGTTGAAATTCAAATCCACATCTGTCTGTTCTGGTACTTATGTCCTGTTTGCAATCATTTACTTGATTCTCAAATGTTCCTGTTCTGCTGTACCTTACTTCATGTCTAGTTACTCCATTGGGTTATGTCAACTGCCTTATGCAATGTTGATAATTTATAGAAAAATTGTAAAAAGAAGGAAAATCATGGAAAAAATATATGCCATTTATTCCACATTGCTAGTGCCAGGCATTTTATATATATTAACCCTAATCTTTGTCACAAATTGAGAAGTCTTACCTCTGCCTTACTGATGAAGAAACAGGCTCAGTAAGATTAAACTTCTAGCCTAAGATCTCATTACTAACAAGTGAGAAAGTCCAAATTTGAATTCAAAACAGTATTATTACTCTTTTTATATGTAGCTGAATGCTAACATTAGTCTGTTGACAGTTTGATTATGAATTTTGATTTTGTTGCTGGTACCCAAAGAGGAAAAAAAAAGAAAAAATCAAATATCAACCATACTGAGAATTGAAATTCAACATAATTGAATGGCTGAGTCTATATGAATGATAAGTATGCTTTGTAAACATCAGAATTGCGTCACTAATTCTATCATCCATTCATTTTGAAATGATTCTTTCCATTCCCATTTACAAAATATAAGCCAATATGGGAAAATGTGACTATATAATAAATATAAAAGGCACATTTCAACTGTGAAATACTTTTCAATTTACTGGAAGTCTCTGTCTTAGAATGCTACAGTCATCCCGTAGAACATTCAGATTGCTTCACCATGTCCATGCTTATGGTATCTGAGTCAATTACTCATATAATTATTTTTCCAGATCTGTAGATATATAAAGTAAATTACAGAGAATTTTTTGTAAAAAGAGATGACTTTCTCCATTCATTGCTGTACTCAAAACATATCTTTTGGCTAACAACTATGTGACATGCACTATTGTATTTATTGTAATACAGCAGTGAGCAAACAGGAATAATTCCTGCTCTCATGGACCATGACATCTAGTAAAGATGATGATCAATGAACTTAAAAATAAATAACTGAATGTATAACTAGGACTCATAATAAGTATTATGAAAGAAATTAAATTCATTTATAGAGAATGTGAAATTTGGATAGAGGGGCTGCCAATGAGATTGGAAGGGCTGTGGGATCCTCTCTGAGTAGAGAAGTCCTGACACCTGGAAGGTGAAAAGGAAGTAGCTGTACGAAGAGCAGAGGGAAGCATAGTGCAAGATTAGGAAACAACATGTTCCAGGACCAGTGGTTGAAAGAGTTTGGTAAGTTCGAGAAGGTCAGAAGAGATTGAAGTGGCTAAATTGGTGAAGAAAGAGGAGAGTAGAATCTGAGGAGAGTAGACAAGGTATAGACTATTCAAGGTCTTCGGATGTACGTTTTTCATTGTATTCCCAGGAAATAAAAATGTTGTTTATGTTTTAAATAAGAGAATGATACTGGTTCTAAAATGTTATTCTGTTTCCAGTCTGGCATATAACAAGCTTGGAAGTTGTTGCTGTGGAACAATTATAAAAAGTGTAACATACATGCATGTAATGAAAATGCCATAAGAAAAAGAGAAAGGAATAGAAGAATTATGTGAAGCAATAATGACTGTGAAGTGCCCCAGGTTAATGATAAGACATTAAGCCACAGATCAAGGAAGCTCAGAGAACATATTCCAGATAAATGCCAGAATAAGCTATAACTTAGACATACCATACTCAACCTGCAAAAAACAAAGCAAAACAAACAAAACAAACAAACAAACAAACTTAAAAACCTTAAAAGAGGCCAGAGGGGAGAAAAACATCTTACCTATAGAGCAGCAAGAATATGAATTACATCAGATTTCTGTTCAGATGCTTTGTAAGCAAAAAAAGAATAGAGTGAAATATTTAAAGTATTAAAAGGAAAAATGCATCAACCTAGAATTCTGGATACAGCAAAATTATCATTCAAAATGAAAGAGAAATGGAGATTTGGTCAGATACAAAACAGAAAATTTAACATCAGTAAACCTCCCTTGCAAGAAATAAATTAAATCCTTTAGAATGAAGGAAAGTTATATAGGCCAGATACTTACATCTACATAGAAAAAGGGAGTATAGTAGACAATAAATAAATAAATACCACTCTGACCGTAGTGAAAAGAACAAATTAGAAGGATAAGAAGTGGAAGCAGGTAAGTTCTGGAGATGTGGAAATGATGACAACTTGAGGACTAAAATGAGGAAATATTTATGGATAGAAACAGACACAGTTGAGATCTACTGAGAAGAAAGAAACTCGGCACTTGCTTATTGTTTGTAAAGTGGTAAGGGAAAGGAAAGGACCAAGGTTGATGTGCAGATCTTTGGCTTAAGAAACCAGTAGATAATTTTTCACTTACTAAGATGGGAAAGTATATGAGAGAACGTTTGGAGGAATGAAATCAAGAATTCCACTGTGGATGCTAAATTTAACTAAAAGAGAAAGAAAAGTCATCAAAAGCAAGATGTCTAATAAGCATCTGGACTAAAAATAAATCTTATCTCAGTATAAAGAATATGTGATTTGTTCAACATTCTAAAATGTTTATTGAGCATCTACTGTGTTCAAGAAACTGGCAACTGGTAATGTTGATATGAATAAGACATAGTCTTTGACCTCAAGGAAGTCAATGTTTTGGTGATACCAGGATAGAGAGGCATTAAGCATATAGATTCAATAGCATAAGTGCATTAGTTAATTTGCAAATAAAGTTCTGTAGAGGAAGGAAAAAAGAAGGAAAGCAAAATGAAGTAAAGTGTCTTGGGGAGCATTAATCATCCAGATATGACTCATAGTTTATATTTTCCTACTGTATACATTAGAATTATTAGGCTATTTTATTAAAATGTGGCAATGTCTTGGATAGAGCTACTAAATCCTTGAGTGAACACTATTTGTGCTCAGCCAGGTTGATAGACATATAACAAGAACAAAGAAATTCAAATTTCGATGTTGGGGTCATATGAAGAAAGTCACAGTATTTCCTAGAAAGGACAGGTGAGGAATTGAGAAAGTGGAGTCTTTCCTAATCTCTGCAAACAATCAAGACAAATAGGCCAATATGAAAATGATTTGCAGCTTTTATACTAACGTGGGGAAAATCAAATGGAACGTTTAAAACATCATGCATGGGGCAGCCCGGGTGGCTCAGCGATTTAGCGCCGCCTTCAGCCCAGGTTGTGATCCTGGAGACCAAGGATCCAGTCCCACATCAGGCTCCCTGCATGGAGTCTGCTTCTCCCTTCTCTGCCTGTGTCTCTGCCTCTCTCTCTCTCTCTCTCTCTCTCTCTCTCATTCTAATGAATAAATAAAATCATAAAATCATAAAATCATAATAAATAAATAAATAAATAAATAAATAAATAAATAAATAAAACATCATGCATGGAAGTGAGTAAAAAGATGAAGAAATATCTTTGAGATAGTGATTCTGGATCTGCTGTAAAGAATGCACAATCATTCCCAGAAGACATAATAGAGAAGGATGTTCCAGAAAGGAGAAACTTGTACAGCCTCTGAGATTTAAAAAAGAGGGTTTAGGACATATTGTATATTTAAATAAAACTGAAATATGGGTGTCGTGGAGCAGAATAATGGGCTCTAATGAAACTCTAATGCAAATAGTTCCCTCTAATGAACTCTAATGAAAAAATGGAGAATGTATTAGACTTATGGGCTCTAAATAATATTTTGTTAATTAATTGAAAATGTTAATTGACTATTATGTGAGAATGAAAATATCACATACTCTCGATGTGATTTTCATTATTTTGTGTTATTTCATCATATCTTGGACCAATCCTCTCTAACACAAGATAGAATTCCTCAGTACTTTTTTTTTTTTTTTTTTTTTCCATTTCAGGCTCTTGAGACTATATAGAGTTGCAACAAATGTGAAGAAAGTCTTGGTAGACATCAAGAGGAATTACAGATAATAAATTAGGACACATGTCAGCTAGGTATGTGTATTATACTCTCCTGCATCTGTCATGAAAATGTGATAAAGATTTGATGATACCAGGCTTCTCTCAGTTCCATGTCCTTCATCTAACTTACATTTTAATTACTTATAATTAATGATGGGATCACATTCAACTTGATAACTATAGCCTCTGCTGTGTCCTAGTTATCAAATACATTTCAATAGCAGTTATATGAAGACTAAATCTATTTTTACTATGGACTAAAATGAAAGATTTCAGTTATCTTTTTGAAACTCATATGCAGCATGCCTACATGCTGAGGAAGACATTTCATAGACTAGTGGGTTATCACTTCTTTTTGAACTTAGCAAGGAACAAAAGAAGTAAAGAGAATCTTGAACTAAATCATGAGGAATTTAGATGTGACACAAAAAAAACTATTTTGGTTGAAAGTTATCAAGGTGAGAGGAGAAATCTTTTTTGGAAGCAAATAAGAGTTTAAGAGATTTCATTTATCTATAAAGGCTTAAAGCTCTTAGAGGAGATAAGCAATTTATCAAATAGACTTCTCAAACTCTCAACTCTTGATGACTCAATATCCTGTTATTTTTACCAGTAACAGGCTTTGGACAATGGGAAATTATCTGAGACTTTCTTTGAGAAAGAATGTGGTATACTGACTTGGAAAACACCCCACATGAGACATCAAATATTTCTTCCTCCACTACTCGAAACAGAAAAAAAGTTGAAATTCAGGAGAAAGACTAATATTTCATTTGCACCAAGGTCGTGCTTTCTGTGACATTTAAAAAATAAAATAAAACATTTAAAAAATATATATCACAAGTGTGTTCATATCACCCCCTTCCCCTTTGAATGCTTGCATGGGTACATTAAATCTAACATTTTTTACATAGCTTTACATAAAGGTTACATAGCTTTATGAAAGCTATAAACATTTTAAAATATCTTTTCTCAGGGGAAAATCACAGCAGTCTTCTGGACTCTTTGATGTGATAATATAGGGACGATGGACATTGGTGGGAAAAGAGAATTGTGCAGAGGGGAAGTGATTTCATGGTTACTGATGTCACCATGCCTCCCTATGGCCATATTCCCCAAAGGAACTGGGATGTTAGTGTGATAGGAAAACAGCCACCAAAAGGATCAGGTTACTGTTGGAATATTTACCTTTCTCCAGTTATTCCCAACTACATCGTCTTTGACCTCCTGAGTAGTAGTTTGAAAAGAGATATTTCTGGTTCTGGATGACTACTGACCCAAGGGAATAGATAGATAGATAGATAGATAGATAGATAGATAGATAGATAAGATAGATAGATAGATAAATGATAGATAGATAGATTTAGATAGATGATAGATAAATGATAGATAGATTTAGATAGATGATAGATGACAGATAGATTTAGATAGATGATAGATAGATGATAGATAGATAGATAGATAGATAGATAGATAGATAGACAATCCAAAATAAGGCCCAGAGACTGTTCCTTACAGGTTTCCAAGTAAGAACCATTCACATATCTTTCTTCATGTGACACTAAAATATTTCCTAATCCTTGTTCACTTTAATTGTATGAAGACAGGTGTCTTAGTAAATTATTTCAGGTACAGCCATTAATTCTGGAATGCAAGTACACAAGCTGATGACATTTGATATCATTTATCTTCTTGGTTGAATGTCACCAACAGACATGGATGATATTTTTACTAGTAAAACCAAGTATGTCATCAGTGTTACCATGTAGGAAAAATCACATACATTCCTCAAGTCTTTGGAAATAAAACCCAATTTTTATTTTTATTTATTTATTTTTAATTTTTTTTTAATTTATTTATGATAGTCACAGAGAGAGAGAGAGAGGCAGAGACACAGGCAGAGGGAGAAGCAGGCTCCATGCACTGGGAGCCCGACGTGGGATTCGATCCCGGGTCTCCAGGATCGCGCCCTGGGCCAAAGGCAGGCGCCAAACCGCTGTGCCACCCAGGGATCCCAAAACCCAATTTTTAAATATGAAGAATATCAAGTTGTCAGGGTGTAGTAGCTCTTTAAAATGTACTCTAAGATGCTAAACTGAAATTGACTGTCAAGACAAATACACAGAGAACAACACCACATAATTAGATTGTCAGCTGAGTATTAAAAATATGGAATAGTATGAGGTTTTTCATCTGGAAAATCCCATAAGTGTTGGTAAGTAGGATCTATCTCAGTACATTAAATACTTCCTCCAAGTATCACAACATTATGTCAATTCTTCAAAGATGAAGACTGTCTTCCTAACCATGTTTTTTCTTGTGGATAATGACTGGGGTAAACATCCATTCAAATGGACTCCTTTTACAAGCATTATTTAGGGGTGGGAACAGAAGGAAAACAGGTACACAGGTGATTGCATCATAAATTCTCAAGCCTGATAACAGGGGAAAGATTAGGATGGTGGATATATAGGACATGTAAACTGGGCTTATTTTATGGAAGAGTGGGAGGTCATCTTCTCAGGCAGCACAATAAGGAACTAATGAGATGTTATGATGCTAACCGATCTAAACTATGGGTAGGAGAAGAGTCTGGGCATGTACCACCAAGGTATATAAGCAATCTGGTCTACTTCCATGCAGATTCAGACAAGGTGCTCTTCATTGCTTACCTGAAGTGTGTTCATATCACCATGCCATCCAACATTTGCTCTTCTGGAAACTATGGTTCTCCTCTTGGGAGTTACTGCCATGTTCCTGTTACCTCATCCACTACTTTCTACACTGCTGGTATGAACTGTGGTAATAGCCTCCGCTTGCCCAGCCAACACAGAACATGGCTTCTGGACAACATGAAGACCTGTGGTAAACTTTCCAGCTATCGACCATCCAGCCATGTGCCCACAACCTATGAAATTTCTTGCTACCCTTCCACTATGTACTGTGCCTCCAGGCCCTGCAGAGGAACCAGTTTTTTTCCCATCAGTTCTTATCTCTCCAGTTTCTGTCAACCATCAATGCATCATAGACCTCAGAACTGTCTGTCCAGTCGTTCTCGCCCACAGATCCACCTCCCTTATGGCTGTCAGCTACAGAACTTCATCTCCTGTGGGTATCGACCACTGAATTTTGTGTCCAGTGCCTGCCATCCTTTGAGATATCTATCCTGTGACCGTCAACCTCTTGGTTATGCCTTAAGCAGCTTCAGACCCCTGGACTATGTGTCTAACAGGTTTCAACCTGTTCGCTACATTTACAACAGTTTCCAACCAGCGTGCTCCTCTTTTGGGACTTGGCAATCTCCATTTATTAGAAGATCTTGCTGAACTGTCATTCTTGCATCTTGCTAGTAAAGAAGTATTTTCTTTAGATTGATGGATTGTTCTTAGGCTAATGGGTCATCATGCTTTTAGTTCAGTTACTATTTTAAAATGTACTCTTATTTGATCAGATTCTAAGTGATTTTAATAGTTTGCTTATTCACTAGAATATTCTTGATATCTGGTTTCTTGATTTCTATGCCATTAATGTGTTCTTCTGAAAAAAAACTGTGGTTATCTCTAAATAAACTTACTTCAAATAATTCAGAAAACAATACTTTTTGAATTCTTTATTATCCTTCATGAAGATAAAGCCTTTAGCTATACTAAACCAAATATATTTAAAGAAAAAAAAAAAGGAGTGTCTGAATAAAGTGAACAAGATAGATACTTTTGCGGTCCTGATTGAATATGTGATACCACTTGAGCATTAAATGTGCATCTGCATTTTCTAAAACTTAAACAGGGAATTATGAAGGTTCTTGAGTCAGAACAGACTTTGTTTTATCACAGTAACTTATATATAACTTCAAAATTCCAAAATCTTGAAATTACAATGGTTTATTTATCATTCATAATACACATTCATTGCTTCATCTTCAAAATCATTCTCATTCTCGGATTCAGGAGTAGAGAGCCTTCACTATAGGAAATGTTGCCAGTAGAGACAGAGGGAAGATAGCAAGAGAGTCACCTGTCAACTCTCTATATATGTCTTTCAACATATTGTGGAACAGAGCAAGTTATAATGTTCACCTTACCTTATGGGATAATCCACAAAGGGTTTACATATTTTAATTCTGAACAATGGAAAGCACATAATATTTTCCTCTTGAATTAAACTTATCAAGTGCTTCCTCCTACCTCCTCATGGATTCTTACCTAGAGAACACTGTTACTTATAATTTATTTCTCTCTTTTATATGTATGTAGCTAATTAATTCAATTCTTCCATGTACTTAGTGAGACTTCTCTTCCTACAAACAACTTCTCATATCTACCATACTGATACTTTCAATATGTCATGGTACCACTACATAATCAGAAATCTGCTATGACCACAACTAGGAAAAAATGTTATTTCCCCCATCTTTACAGATAAGAAAAAGTCCAATAGGGCAAGCAACTTGCCAAAAGACCCAGTTAGGTTGAATTCCACAGTCATTCATTTATTCTCCATATTACCTATAGTCTTTTCCATTTAGTTAATGAGCAATCTGGAAGCCTCTCAGAAGTTGTCAATACCTTGGGAACCATGACCTTCAAGTGTAAAACTGCCAAGTCTAAACTGAAAACAAAACTATTTCTTCTCTGCCTCAGCCACAGCCCACCCATCTCTCTAGGATGCTGACTAATTTTAATGGTACATACATTTATGTCCTCTCTGCAGTCTTACTTCCTATGTAGATGATAGGAAATATCCTCATCATATTAAATTTCTCTAAATCATATTTTTATATATATGTATACACACATTTATTAGAAGGATTATTAGGTTATTATTTATTAGAAGGTTATATATATATAAATATGTGTGTGTGTTTGATATAGAACTTATATAGACTATACGTTTTCTAGCCTAAAACTTAGCCTTCTTTAGTGCATTTTCTTCTCTTTCTCTTTTTCTTTTTCTCTCTTTATGATGTACTCTTATAAAATGCAGTAGGTCTTTTTATTTATTATTTATTTATTTTAAAAGATTTTATTTTATTTATTCATGAGAGACACAGGGAGAGAGGAAGAGATCTAGGCAGAGGGAGAAGCAGGTTCCCTACAGAGAGCCTGATGTGGTACTTGATCCAGGGATTCTGGGATCACATCCTGAGCAGAAGGCAGATGCTTAACTGCTGAGCCACCCAGGCATCCCTAAAATGCAGGAGGTTTTAGATGAGATCCAGTAATAATAATGATGATGAAAGTAATAATATTTAATAATAATAATAATACCACTAAAAAAGATTGTAGGCTAGTGATAATGATAAAAGTTAACATCAACTATACTAAGTATATTGCATAACCTCTTCCTGATTAATGAATTTAATCCTTAGAGTGATCTGTGCAGAAAATATAATGTTATTAATTCCATTTTGAAGATGTAAACATTGAGTCATGAAAACATGTGGTAGTTAATTGATATTCTAAATGAGCATCAGAGATAAGATTCCAGATCTATGAAATCTGAGTATTGAGCCCTTATTCTTAATAACTATATATGCAGCCTTCCAGAAATTAGCTCATGACCATGACACAGAAGAATACGCCTTAAAAAAGAGAAGTCATTAGCGATCTAATGTCAAGCAAAGCATTTTTCTTAACTACATGGGGTAGAAATGTCCATTATGGCATTAATTTTTAGAAGAGACAAGATTGTTGAAGAACATGTCTTTGCAACATCAAAGTAAATTAACAATGAGAATTTTTTTTTTTAGTCCAATGTTTGGCTAGAATTTTCTTTTTAAATTATAGCTTTAGAGAATTAGAAAGAAAAGTAATATTTGATTTGCATCTACTATGTGCCAAGCACTCTGTTAAATATTTTCACATTTTTTATCTCATTCTGTCCTCACAACAGTCCTGCAAAGTAGGTGCTATTAGCTCGGGTTTTATGTCAGAAGGTAGTGAGGTACTGAGAGATAACAATTTTCCAAGGTCACACACAAATAAATATGTTTCAGTAGTACTTAGTAAGAGAGTGATTCATAATTTGTGAAGGCATAGTCTTGACAGCTCCATCTCAAAATATTTAACTCTTACTTGCAATATCTCTTGATATTCTTACAATATTTTCCTGAAAAGATAAGCACAAATCAGACTTGTATTTCTATCTGGTCACACTCTTGTGTTATAATTTTCATAATACTTCATCTTCATTTACTCCTGTTTCCTAAATTTTTAATTTTGCTCATCTGCCCTTCAGTTGTTGAACCAATTAATGATCTATAAAGCCAATAGGGTAAATGTAGCTACAGTATCCACCATCTTAGGTTACCACTAAAATTTAAGAATCATTTGAACTCAGTAGTTACAATTTAATTGCTATGTAAGTATGGGTTTGCATACATTTTGTTTTATTAAATCATGGGATCACTGTTGCAATATTTAATAGCACTTGGGCAAATGGAATTAGAATACAAATATATACGTGGTGGCAAAAAAGAAAGATAAAAATTCTATCATGACTTAAAAGGCTGGAAGGTGACCTCCATTACTTTTTTTTTAAGGGCCATTTACTGGAAAATTTAGCTTTCTTTGATCTTCTGTGTTTACCCTAAAGGATTTTTAACCTTTGGAAAAAGTTGGGAAAGAGTTCCATAATTCTTTTTTAATGAGTTACAAGGAATCTGCTGCCTCATTAGATAAAGGGATTTTGTTTCTTATTCTTCAGAGGCGTGGGAATTTCTCTGAATTATCTGATATTAGGGAGCTTATTCCTTGCGTCTTCAACTTGCCCTGGATACAGAGCCCAAACTCTACATAAAGACTAACTAATTGAGTGACCTAGATTCTTTAACATAATGTATTAGCTTCCTGTGGCTGCTATAACATATTACTACAAACCTGATGGCTTAACATAATAGAAATGAATTCTCTTGCAATTTTGGAGACCAGAAGTCCAAAATCAGTTTTACTGCACTAAAGTCATGATGTCAAAAGGGCTGGTTTTTTCTGAAATCTCGAGTGGAAAATCCATTCCTTGCCTCTTCCAGCTTCTCAAGGTTGCCAGCATTGTCATCATTCCTTCACTTTTGTCAGCATCACTCCATTCTCTGCCTCTGTCATCAGACTGCCTGGTCTCTGATTGCCTCCTTCTTAGGAGAACTACCATGACTACATCAGGCTCCCCCAGAAACCTATCTCAAAACTTTTAACTTAATCATGCCTGCAAAGTCCCTTTTGCCACATAGGATAACATTCACAGTATCCAAGAATTAGGAAGTGGGCATTTTGGGTGAGTGGGCAGGTTTCTATTTAGCGTTTCATGCAGAAAAAAAAATACAAGTAGAGGAATTAATGGAAGGAAAGATCTTTTTAGTAATTCAGTGAAAATAGAGGAATTCATATGCTTCTCCAAATCTTTCAGAAGACAATGACACCCAAATGGTTTTTACTTTCTGCTAAAACTTATTATTGTGATGAGCTTATTTGCTCTATCACTGATGCTATCATCTCTGTGTCTTGCCAAGATGCAGACTAAAATAGATGACAATTCTGTAGAGGTATCAATTACAGAACATGGTGTGTGAATGGTTATAATGGTTACCCGTGACTGTGATGGGTAGGTAAGATGGCAAAACAAAAGCAAATGACAGGAGTTGATCCAACATGGATGGACTTACAGGGTATTTTGCTAAGTGAAATAAGTGAAACAGAGAAAGACAAATACCATGTGATTTTACTTATATGTGGAATCTGAAAAACAAAACAAAAGAATGAATAAACAAACAAAAACAGTCTCATAAATACAGAAAACAAACTGGTGGTTGCCAGAGGAGAAGGGCTTGGGGGCGGGGGGATGAGTGAAGTAGGTAAAGGGAATTAAGAGGTACAAAGTTTCACTTACAAAATAAATAAGTCATGGGACTAAAAGAAAAGCCTAGGGAATATAGTCAATAATATTGTTATAACCTTGTATGATGACAGATAATAGCTACACTTATCCTGTTGAGTATAGGGTAATGTATAGCATTGTGGAATCACCATATTGCACACCTGGAACTAACATAACATTGTATTTTAACTATAATTCAATTTAAAAAATAGAGGAGTTGAGCTAACACTACTTTTGCAAATCTCAACATTTGATTGTCTAGAATATTATTGTACCAAATAAATTTAAATATGTTGTAAAGTCTCATGTTGTGAATATTGGTTATGCTGTGTGATGTTCTACATACTTTTTGTTGGATTCACACCAGTGTGAATGGTATTAATTTAAAATACTATTTAACACTAAATTCAAAAGAAAGTATGTGGGTTTAACAGCTGACTGACTTATTCTGTTCTCCCTTACCCTTGCCTCAAATCTACTTTGAGGAAAAATAACATGAGATACCATATAGAAATACAGAAATAAAGTTCCACCAACCTCTGGGCTCTTCTATATATCACTAGGATTCGGAAACTCAGTGGAAAGTTGGCCATCAACTGCCTTATTTATTTGATTTCTTCTCTTGCCTGCCTCAGGACTGAACATTTCTGCACAAAATCCCAGGACACTCTGTAGCCAAACAATTTGCTGAAAATATAGTTCCCTGATCCTGACCCTTTTCACTTGAGAGACACTTCACAAGACAGCAAAACATGTTTAATAAAGAGTTGCTTACAGAATAAATATTGAGAGAAGCATGGAGAAAACTCAGATTGAGAAAAATGGAGAAAATCTGTAGATTTAAATTGGTGTGCATTTTAAAAATCTAGCTGAGGAGCAGAGAATAGGAAGAGAAATCTAATTGTCATCTGTAAGGACAGTGTATTTTAAAAACTATCCTCATAGCTTATCTTACCTGAATAAGTTGGTACTGTCCTCTGTCTGAACTCATCACTGTTAATAAATGCATTCCTGTTTCCAATTCAATGTAGGTTGTAAGTTTGAATTATAGTTTATATTTTCAAGAACAACATGCCAATTCTTCAGTTTGAATTAAAATCTTTAAATAAAATATTTCCATCCACTTTCACCATAAGGAGCAAAAAGTGTCATTTAAGATGTACAGCACTTATAGGAACTATATGTTATTCAAATACATTTTTAAACATAGCTATTCTCTTTTGTGGGTATAGAAAAAAATAACTCTTCAACACAGGAATAAGATAAAGTCTATGTACAAAAAAAAAGCAAATCAAGAATAAATAAAACTTATTTTGGGAGAAACAGAAAAATGGTATACATCTGGCAGGAATTGGGCTTTACAGCTGAGACAATGGAATGCATGATATATAATCTTAGCCAATTAGGAAGACATAATCTTGAGAAACTGGCCTTCTTTGATACTACATATTGCAGAAAGTCTAAGAAAGAAATCTCATAGAAGTCTCGGTTACTTAGCAACCACTGACCCATGAGCACAAGTTAGGTCACTAAATCTCACGTGGATTACTGTGAGTCTTAGAGGGGGAATTCTCCAAATATGTCAGATGAGAAGTCATCACCAATATATGGCCTAGCACAGTTAAGAGCATAGTACATATTTTGGGGGAACAATTCTTTCTATTAATAGTTCAATGCTTTACCCTCTCGTTTAAGCAACAGTATTGAGACAAAGTATTCAGCTCAGTTCACAATATAGGATTAAGTCCCTCAGTATTTTACAGTAGCCAAAAGAATGGAAAATACAGGTTCCTTGTTTTGCTGGAATCCTTATTAACCCTCTAATGACTAGCTGCAGAAACCCATAGACACGTGAACTCTTGTTAACCACTGATTGACAGATGAGAGTTTGCTTATTAATGTTAAAATCACTATTCACTGAAGCTATGGTCTACAGATGATGGGTGATGGGTGATGCTCAAAGTGGTGATGAGAGATACTTTGAAGAATCAAAATAAACTTATTTTTATAGGAGTGCAAAGATGTCAGCTGCTGTAGCTAAACAACACATTAATAAGATGTTGTCTGAGGCAGTGAGAAGGAAGAGAGTCTGGAGAAGCTGCAGACAATCTCCA
The DNA here is from genome assembly GCF_048418805.1 of Vulpes vulpes. Taxonomy (NCBI): domain Eukaryota; kingdom Metazoa; phylum Chordata; class Mammalia; order Carnivora; family Canidae; genus Vulpes; species Vulpes vulpes. The sequence goes on from NC_132794.1 coordinate 14,294,055, forward strand.
GGAAAGATATAAAAACTCCGTGGGCCATAGTATCACCATACTTCCACAGACATCACTGAACATGCAGTCAGGCTCCATGTCTCTTCCAGGCTGTTCTGGGAATTGCAGCAGCACATCCTACAGAACTCATTGTTATATCCCAGTAACTCCTTCCATTGCTCTTTGCTCCAGTGATGTAAGCCCTACTCTTGGGCTCTGCTTACCCAGTAGTTACCAAGGAAATCTCTGGCTCCTGGATAACTGCCAAGAAACCTATGGTGAAGCACCAAGCTGTGAATCTCCTAGCTGTGAGCTCAAGACCTGTACCACAAGTTGTGAACCATCAAACTCCTGTGTGCCCTGCAACTCTCCAACAGTGGGCCAAGTTTGCAGTGCCTGTGAAACTACCAACATTGGACCCAAACCCAGCTGCAGCCCATGCACTCAGAACAAGGGGTATGTATCTAATTGCTACAGACCCAGCCAATGTGCACCTAAAGCCTTCCAGAGTTTCAGCAATGGCTTCAAATGCTTTGGGGAACTTAACTGCTGGTCCAACAGTTTCCGACCCCTAAACCACTGTGGACTGGGTAGTTTGAGGTATAGATGCTACCAGCATCTTCCCTGCATCCCCAGGGCCTTCTCACCATCGTGTTATATTGCCAGAAGCTGCCAATCCCAAAACTATTTAGTGAGAAATTGCCGATACTCAAGTTATGGACCAATGAGCTGCCAACCGCTGAGATATTTTTCTAGAAACTTCCAGTCTCTGAGCTGCATTCCAAGTACCTTTCCTCCTCTGAGGTATTTATGCAGTGGTTGCAGACCTCTGAATTGCTATTGAGCAATGTTTTGCATTTATTGCTACTGGAAATTGGCCCATGGGGCTGATTCTACCAAGTAGTCACCTTCTCTAATATTCTGCTGAATTACTTCATGTGTCTTAAGAATTTTTTTTTTTTATATTAACCTCAAGTACAACTCCAGGACTTATTAACCACAGCCATAATCACTTGCTAGCTTGTTTTCTCTGTTGCTCTGTTAATGTCCTTTGTGTTGAGAGCTGATCCTGAAGGTGATATTGTTTCCAAGATTCCTACAATGGACACACTGAAGAGATTCCACAAAAAATACAACCATCGCCATTTTTTTTTTTTTTTTTATGTTGGCTGTTGCTGTCCCTTGTCTGCCAATGGGAGTACCCCCTATGTTCTTGATGAAGAGGGGCCTTTTTGGTTTGACTGATGATTCCAGCACAGTCTTTCAGATTATTTTGCTTTTTATCAATGGTTTTGTGGACTGCTTAACTAGCATCGTGCTGAGAAGCTAAGAGATAGCATTACTTTAAATATGTTATGTTCAGCTATTGCATCCATCCCCTACTGACTGATTATAAGGATGTGAACGCAGCAATGTCCAACTACAGCTCAAAATCGGAAGACCTTCAGCAAATCTTCTCTTCCAAAGAAGCCCAAAAGCCCTCAATTGGCTGGTATTTGGCTTTTATTCCCAATGCCTAGGAGAGAGCTCCAGGAGTAGCAGCAGCACAAGACTTATTTGTTGAAAGAATGACAAAATACTCTTATAGATTCTTCATGATTAGTGATGATCTATGTTCATGTTTCTGCTATAATCTTCCCTTGCTGAATTATGCTTTCTGATTCTAGAAAAGGTTCTGGTTCATAGTTAATAAACAAATTTCTATTGGGAAATAACGTTTTGCATTGTGCTTATTTCAGATTCACCAAAGTTTTATCAATGTTCTGGGCAAAATGCATAGCATTGTAGAAGTACCAGTTTTCTGTCATTTAGTTTAACAGCCTAATTTAAAATATAAAAAAGATAGAATATGAATTCCTAGGACTTGTATTTGTTTTGTTTTGCTCTATTTTTAACACACTGAGTGGCATTTCTCTGAGAGTGTCTGTGATTGATATGCCTATAGAAAAGCTGGGAGAAACATTTATAAAATAAATCAATTTAGTGCAAATTGTATAAAGTATTAAATGTATATATATTTCCTTGCACAATGTGTGTATTTATTGGTTTTGTAGATAAAGTTTGGGCTTTGGAATAGATTTAATATTGAACCCTGAGAGAAATTAACCTCTAAAAAGTTCTCTGAAAAGTGAAAATAAAATCATCCATCTCAGTGGTAAAAAGTAACATCTATCCTAAGAATTTTTGTAAATGAAAAGCAAATTATGTTTAAAGTCAAATAAAATGGCCTGTGGGGATGGGTGTTAACTGGAAATTGGAAGAATGGAAGATGGTCATCAATATCAGGAGTCTAAAGTTAAAACTCTTGAAGCAGACAAAAGGAGCTGCCATTTTACTTATTCAGTAGGCCTACTATGGATAAGAAAGGCTTATAGAGGGGATCCCTGGGTGGCTCAGTGGTTTAGCACCTGCCTTGGGCTCAGGGCATGATCCCAGAGTCCTGGGATCTAGTTCCACATCGGTCTCCCTACATGGAGTCTGCTTCTCCCTCTGCCTGTGTCTCTGCCTCTCTTTCTCTCTCTCTCTGTGTCTCTCATGAATAAATAAATAAAATCTTTTAAATAAAGAAAGGTGGAATATTAATTTTAAAAAAAGGAATATTAATGCATTACTTCTGCTTGAATCTGTCTGTGGACACTCAAGTCACTCCTTTGTGAGTTCATTTCATTTTCAGAGAATTCTATTTGTTGAAAATGTCTTCTTTATATTGACACAAATCAAATTGTTCTTAGCAATCATCCATTGACCATATAGGACTATTTTAATTCCTTTAACATTGAACAGGTGTTCAAGTATTTGAAAATAATTACTGTTGCCCCGACCGAGTATTCAGCTGTCCAAAACTAAACATACACTCTTTCTCTTTACAAACTTTAATAGAAAACCTATTCTTTGAAGCGTTGAATGAGATTCTTTGGGGATATCAAGATTTATAGATCCTCTTCTCAAGGACTATACAGACGAGTAATATACTGAAACAAACATAATACTGCTTCAACCATTTTGAGTACAATATAAAATGAATCATAAGGAGGACTCTAACAGGAGAATTAGAGAATACTTGGTGGAAGAAATAGCATTGGAGTGACACCTGAATGTGAGCTGACTGGGGTATGAGTATGCAATGAGGAAAAAGGAGAGTGGGAGTAATATATATTCTTAAAAAGAGGCATAGATTAGTTTGACTCAAGGGAAGGAAACATAAGATTATCAGTAAGGGAAAAAAACTGGGAGAAAATATAAGACATTGGGTTAAATAAATATCTTGGATAGGAAAGAGTTACTTAAAAAGGAACAGACAAATAATAGTTATAAAATAAAAGATTTGTATATGTGGTTACAACAAGATCAAAAGCTCCTGGTAGCAGGAGACATTATAATGAAATTAAAGCAAAAGTGGGGGGGTGTGAGAGGGAGTCTGAGAACTTTCTGTACTTTCCACTCAAATTTTTTGTAAATCTAAAGCCTAACAAACAGTCCTAGTGGAAAATCAACACACCTCTTATATGTCAGTTATAACCAAATGATAATAATAATAAACCAAACAAACAAAACATACAAACAAAAAAGCAAGATTGAGAGAAAATAGTTATAACCTGCACCATAAAATTATTGTTCAGAATATTTAAGAACTACAAAAAAAGAAAAAGAAGCCCAAGTGACTTAATAAGAGGTAAAGAGTACAAGCAATTAGGGGTGCCTGAGTGGCTCAGTCAGTTATCAGTCTGCCTTCAGCTCAGGTCATGATCTCAAGGTGCAGGGATTGAGCCCTGTGTCAGGCTCCCTGCTCAGTGAGTAGTCTGCTTGTCTCTCTCTCTCACTGACCCTTACCTCTGCCTATTCTTAAATACCCCTCCCTCTCTTAAATAAAATCTTTTTAAAAATATGAGCAATTATTCATAAAAGAAATACAAGTGGCCAGTAAACATATTGAAAAATGTTCCATCAAGTAGTCATTGGTAATTACAAATGCAAGACATTATTTTTAATCATCCATTCGGCAAACATTTTAGTTATGTCAACTCAGAAACATATTCTTACACACTGAAGCTGGTGGTAGAATTTGACAGAGCTACTATCTATGTGAATATTTAAAATGTGCATATTGTATGACCAGATACTCCCACTTCTTAATGTTCCCCCTACAGAAACATTATTTCAAGTCCTACAATATTTATTTCAGTACTGCCTGGATACTGAAAAATTAGAAGCAATGGAAAGGTTCACCAAAGGGAAACAAATAAAATGTAATATAGTCATACTAATCAATATTTTACAAGAATTAAAAACAGTGGATCCATATGACACATAAACATGTAGATCCATATGCATTGTATGATGAAAGATATATTACAAAATAAAAAATAAGATTACAAAAATATGATAACGTGTGACTTTTATGTATAATCTCACACTTATCAATTTACATTTCTTAAAATTATCATCTATTTATCTAGGCATCTATGTATCTGATTAGAATAAAAAAATTCTAGAAAAACACAACCTAAGTTATGTTAGCTTTGGGGGAGTTTTAGAGATGGTAGTTGGTGATCTCAAAGTGATTTTTAGACTTAACAGTCCTGCTTTGATTCCCTAAGTAATTAAATTTGGTCCCATTCTATGGCTTTGTAAAGTATATAATCAACAACTTCTCCTACACAACTATTGTTTTTTTTTTTTTTTTTGTAAGATTTTATTTATTCATGAGAGACGCACAGAGATAGGCAGAGAAGCAGGCTTCATGCAGGGAGCCCGATGTGGGACTCGATCTCAGAACCACAGGATCATGTCCTGAACCAAAGGCAGATGCTCAACCGCTGAGCCACCCTGGTGTCCCATCCTACACTACTGTTAATAAAAATATTAATTAGCAAAGTGCTCTATAACACATTGTCTTCTAGAAAACCATAGAATGCAAAGTCTCATACATGTCTATTCAATTTCACTTAGGCGTAAAATATGCTTAATAGGTAAAATACAATGTCCATAGCTCCGATGGCAGCTAATTTGTAGAATCCAACAAGGTCTTTTTAAATTTGCGCCTAAAAGTCGACAAATGAGTTATTTCTTTTCCCACATGTTTCACTGCACAGCTGACCAACACTTTCTGCTTCCCAAATAAAAGGAGAACAACTATTTTTTGTTTAAAAAAACTACTTCTAGACTTAAAATATTACTTTCTATAGTTGTAAAAGTTTTGCAAATCCAAATATAAATGTCTTTTTTTTATGCTTATCTCCCTCTTTCATACACAGCAGTGCAAGGAATACAATAAATTTACATATACACCTATTTTCTAAATGCTATAGATCAAACAAGTCTATCCTGGAATTTATTTAGTGCTCAATTGACTTAATGGATGAATAAAGTCTCCAGTCTAATTTATATTCTTAAAAGTTTATGTTTAGATGATTAACAATTTATAACAAAATTTTAGAGAGTTGATGAAGCTACTGCATTTGGCATGCTATTAAAGGCCCGAATAAAATTGCATAGTTCTCCTGTTTGTTTCTATCTACTATCTTGAAACTATATAATTAGCCAATATCTTTTTGAATCCTTCTTTCATCTACTATATTTTCTAATGGATCAGAAGTAAACCCATATCATTTCTAAGCTCAGTGTAAACATTAATAGATTTTTAAACTTTTGTTCCATTGAGTTTCTCAATTGTGTCTTTCTCTTTGAGTTCTGCATGAAATGCCTATCAATGCTTTCCATATACAGTGGGTATGTTACACATGATTTGTTTAAGAAAAATGGATCTCATCCACCAAGAGGTCTTTGATGAATTAGCAGTCTCACCTGACAGTTCAATTAACCATATTGTCACTCCCAATATCATAGAGAATATCTCAAAACCATGTAACTCTATATATATTCATAACCACTGACACTGTGCAGTCCATACTGAAATTTCCACCTACACTAGCACCTGCTGAAATTATAGTTTCTAGATTCACTTCAGAAGTGAATCAGAAGTGAAGTGAATCCTTGATCAGATGTGTGTACCTGTTGTCTCAGAGCTAATAAAATTATTTCTTCAAGTATTCACTATGCTCACTATGCTTGCTCTTCTTGTCTGTTATTTTAATGCAATTGACAGGTGGGACTCAGGAAATCACCAAGTTGTGTATCTATAATCAGGTCACTGACAGATGGGAAAAGAATGGAATCTCAGCTCCCACCATTGTTTTCTATGCTTTACCGTTTGTAGTCCTGAAATTTCTAGATGATTCTATTTTGACTGCTCTCATTCTAAGGCTTTAAAACTTAAAGGAAATGTTATTCAAAAATATGAAATATTCTTTTAATTAAATATATATTATAAATTATAAATAATTCATAAGTTATAATTTATAAATTTATAATATATAAATTTATAATTTATAATATATTATATATAATATATATTAACATATATTACATATAATATATATATAACCTCTAAGTTTACATTTGGAATCTGATCTAAAAGAATAATGTTAAAATTTCCCTAAAGAATAAAAATTCTAAAATCAGAATGATTTTTTTCAAGAAAGAAAAAATAAAGATTTTAAGTCCAGAATCCTTTCTTTCAAGAAATAATTATGACAAAGGTAATTATTATTATCATTTATCATTGCTTTTTATTGTGAACTCTTTCTCACCTGGAGTGTGGGCACTGAGACGGGTGGATTAAAAATCATACTACCCCAGAATCTTTTCTTTTTTTTATCAATATGCATCTTCTAGCAGTCATCTCTAGCAAGGAATAGGCTTTTGTGAGCTCTTTTGTCCAGGATTGGGGAAGATATTGGAGCTCTGCTTTGTCCTACAAAAACTGGGTGCTATATGAATCTTGAGTCACTTCGAAGAATATTTTTTTGGCCAACGTACTCAAAGATATATACTAAGTGTTTGTTTCATCATGTAGTCTTGTATGTGACATCATGACTCACACATCATGAGTGTAGCACAGAGATTAGCAGAAGAACTAGGGTTATTTATTTATTTATTTATTTATTTATTTATTTATTTTTAGAACTAGAGTTTAAATCCTGAATCTGCCACTTACAGGTTATGCAACTTAAGCTGTCTCTTAACCCTCTAGGCCTTTATAAAGTAAGGGGCTTTCTGACAAGTAAGTGAACTAGTTTATAAAACACCTGGACCCAATACCTGGGAATAGTGCTCAACAAATAGCAGGCATTTTTATTACATAAACAAGCAAAGAGATCCTCAAACTTATTAAAACAGCAGGTGTCTTTCTGCAGATGATGTGATTGAAAACCAGAATCCAAAGTTCTAGGGCTAGTTAGTTGGGTAGCAAGAACCAAAATCTAGATTCCCTTTGTACTAGTCCAGTATTTTAGCAGGGCAGGCAGTCTTATCCTCACTAGTTCTTATGAGGAATTAATTTTTCCTTAATGCCCACCTGACTACTCTTTCAATCCTTTCTCACTAGGCCCCTGGGGAAATGAGTAACCTTTATGATTGATAAATGTGAAGAATAACTGGGCACTTGCCTTTCAGCCTTGATCTTCCCATCTTGGGAGTTCTTCCTTCCTGCTTTTTCCATTGTGGGAAATTTCTTGCAGACCCATGCTGTCTTGATGTAAATAAATTCTAGGGTTCAGAGTCAGCAAGGTTATTTGTTTTAAAAGACCTAATTCTACAACTTGGCTTCTATCAATAATAAAGGGGATAAATATGTGTGTTCTCTGCCTGCAATTTTCTTCAATTTTGATTTTTAAGTGTTCAGAACTCACTTAGTAACAAGTAGTCTCTCAGAACTCCAATAGTGCTTTCTAAAATAAGTCACACAACTTATCACTTAAGGAAGATTACCTATACTCTAAGAAACAACTCTTTAATGAAGAGATGTACTCTAGAATACTACCAGTATGTAATTATTTTAAACCAAGTTCATGGGTAAAGTAAACCAGATGACAGTGCTACATTTCATGATGGCCTCTTTTTCCCATTGCGGTTATTAAATATAGGAAGTGAATTGAACATTAAACTGGAAAAATATTTATTTGATAGAATACACACATGGCATATATATCATATATATAAACATATGTATAAATATATATGATATATATATATATATATATATATATATATATATATATATATTTAGCCCAATGCTATGGCTAGAGGCATAGGTGACAGAGTGACAGAACAGGAACTGTATAAGGAAAGTATAAATCTTTTAGATCCAATAAAATTATTATAAACCACCTAACATTGTCATTCCAAGATCAGATTGTGCCATTTACACTTCATTTGATTCCGTGAAGCAAGGAACCTACAGGAAAGATGCCAAGAACAACAAATCTCCAGTGTATGTAACCTTTCCCTCTAGGTTAGGACATTGTTCTGAGGTACTGAATCATATGAATTTACAATCCATAATTCAGGGAAAGATATTACATGGGAATGAGTCAAAGGGGGTAATACTTATAGCAGAAAAATATTTTAAAATTGGATATCAAACAGAGTAAAATATTTGGAGAACTGTATAGAATTAGAACTTGTGATCCTGATCTTGTATACATTTGAGGAAGCTGATAGTCTAGGATGGGAATAAACACATTCTCAAAGAAAGAGATTTAACTTGAGTCAGTGCAGCCCTTAAAATTTGGCTTGGAACACACAGCATGTGTTTATTACCATCAACAATAAAAACAGGTAAGATAAGCAGACAGAAAAGGAGGGAGGGTCAGAGGGGAAGGCAGTGTGGTGGAAAGAGGGAAAGAGATGGGTATAGAAATGGAAGTAGGGGTGGAAAGAAGAAGAGAAGGCAAAGGAGAGGAAAAGAAAGAAAAGGGAAGGGAAAGATATTCTTTAATTATTTTCCAGAAATCCCTCTTCCTCCACTTATATAGGAATTATTAACCTGGCATCCCAATAAGCTACCAAGCTCTTAAGCTCATGACCAATCAATCCCATCTTGACCTGGGCCTCTTTGCCTTGGTGGGCCACATCTGACTCCCCAGGATTTCATCTCTTGCAAGATTATTAAGGTGGGTCACAAATAAATTTTGAATTATTGCTAAAACCAGTGTGATCTTTGACAATTATCCTGGAACTAATAAGGTAATAGTTATACTAACTTTATGAATACTTCTGAATAAATATGTTTGTAGATATATGTGTATATCTACATATACACATCTATTTTTTTTATCATGATTCTTAAACTGTGTGTGTATCTAGAAGTCCTAGTTCCACATATTTTGTAATATATATTTTGAAAATACATATTTACCACTTAGGGTTTTTTTTTTTTTTTTGTATATTTCTTTATTGGAATTTGATTTGCCAACATATAGTATAACATCCAGTGCTCATCCCGTCAAGTGCTCCCCTAAGTGCCCGTCACCCAGTCACCACTTATGTTTTAATTATCAGTTTAACACCTGGGTGTAATAATCACAAGTGTATCTTCTCCATAATTTAGAAAACTGATGATAAAGAGAACTTACCCAAGATACATTTTTCCTTTTCTTCTTGTCTCTCTTGAAATATAGGTAATGGAGATATTAAGCATAAAAGTACAATCCAGCCTGAGGCTTAGAAGATCTACATTTCTCGAGCTTTCAGGTAAGATAGACTGCTATTATAAAATATTAATGGAAACATAATATAGAAGCATAAGTATCCACCAAAATGGTAGGATAGCTCTATTTGACAGAAATAGTTGTGGTGATTTTCAAGGAAGCCATATCTACTCATTCTGGAAGAAGCATGAACTCTTTAGTCTAAAAGCTCCTGACCCACCTGAATGTAAAGGCACAGTGAAGGCCACCAATTACAGCTGAACAGTGGAAGAGAAATTTATGTACACAATTCTGGGAGAAATACTCTCGAGGAAGCATCACTGAAGGAGGAAAAAATGTTTTTCAGGTAATGACAGTTAAATCAGACACAAAATTGACCCAAATTCTTTTTCTCTGATCTAAATATGGGACTCAATTTCAGTCCCTTGATTCCAATGTAATTGATACATGTTCTATGCTAATCAAGAGTGTAAGAAGAGTCTCAACCTCAGAGTCTCAGGCCCTAAACTTCAGAGTCTCAGGCCCTAAAGATCTCTGTTTCCAGTGGTTGTAAGAATACTTCATGCCATCAATATCTGTTTACCAAGTTTTACAATTTTAATCCACACATGAAAATTTGCAAATATTTGCCATTATTTCCTCATAAGAAACTAGGAAGTTCAAGGCAAACATGTTCTAAAACAAACTGTTAAAGGCAGAGGGTTTTCATGATCACTACCCAAAGGGGAGCAAGTGTCAATGAACAAGGGCTTTAGGGACAGTGTGTTGACCTGAAAATGTCTGCCTCTGATCCATGAGGGTCTTGATCGATTTGGCCATCCTGCCAGAGAACATGGAGCCAAAAAGCACTCCTAACAAAGTCGTGTATGTCCAAGTCTTTTTGTGTTTGTGTGTGTATGTGTATGTCTTTAAAAAATACAAAGACAATGAATTTTTTAGAATGAACAGTCTTTCAACTTTTCTGTATAAATACTAAAGGCCATTTGGATGGTTGCCTGGGAAAGCTTGCACGTTGGTGGGAAGTGGGTATAGTCTGGCCTGTCACTGCAGCAAAGTTGGACAGATGGCTAGGGATTAAGCAGAACAGTGCTTGATCATACAAGGAAACCAGGCGTGGAGTCAGGAGACCATTCTCCAGTTTGGATTTTGCCACTAAATAGTTGTGTGACTAAGATAAAAACACGTTTTCTCTGTGGGCCTCAGTTTCCTTTCCAGTAAAACGAAAAGGTTAAATTTAATGAGCCCATACACCTGTAAAATATGATGATTCTATCATTCTAGATATAATCTCTGTTAAAATTTTTTATGGTGTTTGACTATGCCTTCCTTCCCTCTGTTCCTTTCCCAAAGTGCTTATCAAGATCCACTTAAGCCTAGCCAATGTCTGTTAATGATATAGGCATATTTTAATTACATGTGGAAAATAAATCATTACATCATGAGAGATGCTCTTAGTTCTGGTACATTCTAATTATGAAATTGCCAAGAGTTACCAATGGGAAGCTTTACACCTAATTTACCTGCTTCCACAAGACACAGCCTTCAGCTAATGCTAGTTTATGTGTGAAAAGGGGCAGAAACAGAGGAAATACCCGTAGGAGAGCTGAATTTTCTGCATGAACTAATTTTCTGAGAAGAAGCCACAAACTCCAATCATTTTAACTCAGAGACCCCACCCCTCTTGTAAAACATGTACACCAGGTACACTAGTAAAACGGGTCTCAGCCCTCAGGCCAGACTGCTATAGCTTTTCACTGGATTCCAGCTCCTGACATCTGACGAATCACATGTCACAACCGAAAACACTACTGTCATTACAAGGTAATAATAAGGTATGCACTAATGTTGACCATTCAATCTCTACCACTTATGAACCTTTTAAAAGAGTAAAATAATAAAAAGTCTGACACATTTTTTTCAAGCAACATATTAACTCGGGTTTGGTTGGGCTGAGATCTGGACTTCTTCCAAGAGTTGGTGAAAAAGATTACTAATCCACACGTTCTTTTCCTCATGTGAAGATCCAGAGATATCATCTGCTTATTTTTGAAAGTGTAAAATAAAAAGAAAACACAAAGAAAGGAGAGGCAAGCTAATCGATGCAATCATCATACTCAGAAACTCAAGGGAACACCAAAGATGAAACATTTATGGTAACCAGGCACCAGAATATAACCTGATCACAGGGGAAGATAGAGGAGCAGAGACACCAGGATAAATTATCCTCAAGTGGTGCAATTTTTTACAGGCTAAGAAGCAGTGTGGAGAATTTTTACTTAGTTCCTTAAACCTTAGGGTGAGTTTTTGTTGCTAAATCACTCTAAGTGATGAGATTTCAATGCAAAGTAGGAACACGTGGTTTTGTTTTGTTTTGTTTTTTCCCCTTCTCTAGATTTACTCTTGCCTGGAGGCAACACGGGTTGTAAAATAATGTATCTGAGAAACAAGTTTTAATAGTGCATGATTGCTCTCAACTAATTTCTAGCAACCAGGTCATCTGCCAAGATCCCTACTTTTGACCCTTGCTCTAATTGCAGATAAAGTGAGTTGCTCACTGTTTCTCAAGCATTTTACCTCTACAAATGTTGCTGCACACCACGATGTGCACATGGTTCATTGATGTGATGAAGGATCCATGCGGACAGATTCTAGATCTCATTTGGATATTGAATTCTTTTTTTTTTTTTTAAAGATTTTTAAATGTTATTTATTTGAGACAGAGAGAGAGAACATGAGTTAAGTGAGAGGGGCAGAGGAAAAAGAAGAACAAGAAGCAGACTCCTGTTCAGTCGGGAGCTGGATGTGGGGCTTAATCCCAGGACTTTGGGATCATGACCTGTGTGGAAGGCAGATGCTTAACTGACTGGTCACCCAGGCACCCCTGGATATTTAATTCATTGTGATCTGTCAATTAAAGACTCAGAATGGTTGGAGAATGACCATTTGAGAGTTTAACTTCTTTTCCTGAATGTATAAGGTACGACTCCCGTTCTGACAGCTGCTCAGGGTCCATGCAGAGGAATAGAAGCCATGACAATTGAAAAGAAAGAACTGGTTAAATAAGTGTTAGTGATGGAACTGAAAAACAAAGAGAAGTATCAAATTGATAGAGTGAATAATAGTAACTGCAAGAATTCAGGGACAAAGAGAAGTTGAGATTGTTGGAACTTAGTAGCTGTAGGTGCCTGAGAGTCAGATCTCTTGAAGAGGGGTGCTGGTGTCCTGGTGGGGCTTGGAGGACCCTAAAGCCCAGGGCTAGACCTCTGAGGAGGGGGCACTGCTGCTCAGCAGAGCTTGTCTCTTTGGAGCAATGGGGAGGTAGGTTTCAGTGGGGTGTTCTTCACTTCAGAGGGTGGAAGGAGAAGACTGGACCCAACTGCCAATTGTCTGGGTGAGGATAACTGGAACAGAAAGCCCAAACGGGAAGAAGCAGTCTCCTTTTTTCTTGGCTGACTTTGTTTCCCTCTAGTGCCCCCTATTGACAGACTCTAACACGGAACAGTTCACAGAGGAGAAACTGGCTTTCAGAATCTCAGCAGGAAAATCTCTTAAAGCCCAGACTAGACTGGAAGATTTAAAACTAAGAGATGAGGATGTGGAGGAAGGGGAACCCTCTTGCACTGTTGGTGGGAATGTGAACTGGTGCAGCCACTCTGGAGAACTGTGTGGAGGTTCCTCAAAGAGTTAAAAATAGACCTGCCCTACGACCCAGCAATTGCACTGTTGGGGATTTACCCCAAAGATTCAGATGCAATGAAACGCCGGGACACCTGCACCCCGATGTTTCTATCAGCAATGGCCACAATAGCCAAACTGTGGAAGGAGCCTCGGTGTCCATCGAAAGATGAATGGATAAAGAAGATGTGGTTTATGTATACGATGGAATATTCCTCAGCCATTAGAAACGACAAATACCCACCATCTGCTTCAACGTGGATGGAACTGGAGGGTATTATGCTGAGTGCAGTAAGTCAATCGGAGAAGGACAAACAGTGTATGTTCTCATTCATTTGGGGAATATGAATAATAGTGAAAGGGAATATAAAGGAAGGGAAAAGAAATGTTGGGAAATATCAGGAAGGGAGACAGAACATAAAGACTCCTAACTCGGGGAAACGAACTAGGGGTGGTGGAAGGGGAGGAGGGCGGGGGGTGGGGGGGAATGGGTGACGGGCACTGAGGGGGGCACTTGATGGGATGAGCACTGGGTGTTATTCTATATGTTGGCAAATTGAACTCCAATAAAAAAATAAATTTATAAAAAATAATAAAACAAAAAATAAATAAATAAAACTAAGAGATGATAGTTTAATAACCATCACAAACTGTACTTTTCTAAGTAAACTCTGTGTCTATGCTATACATTTGTCATTTTATACTCTCTGTAAAGTCATAGTGCATATAATTGGTATGTCTGAAAAAATATTTTCCCTTAAAAAAAAATACTCGGTGCCTGGGTGGCTCAGTAGGTTGGTTAAGTGTCTGCCTTTGGCTCAGGTCATGATCCCAGGGTCCTGGGATTGAGCCTCCATCAGACTCCCTGCTCCCTCTGCCCCTCCCTCTGTATGCTCACTTGCTTGCTCGCTCTCTCTTTCTCTCAAATAAATAAAATAAAATAAATAAAATAAATGAGTGAATAAATTTTAAAAAGCCAATGAAACAAAACAAAACAAAACAAAATACTTTAGCCCTTTGCCATAACTCTGTCACCACCCCATAGCTATGTCACCAAAGAAACTCTTTTATGAGTTTCAGGATAGATGCGTATTATAATGAATCCCTCCCTAATGAATTATACTATTATTTCAGTGTAAAAGAGGCCTGTTTCTAAAGCAAGACTGGCCCATTATTAAAAAAACAAACGAATGAAATGAATGTATGACCTAAAATTAGTTGTACAACTTTCCTATCTTCTGAATCCCTGTTACATGTTTCTCTAGGGCCTTAGACTTTTATCATCAGTAACTGATCTGGATTGATTTGTTAGGGTTTAATGGTGGTAAAAATAATAGCATCCCTCTTCCTCAGTAACATCTGAATCAATAGAAAAACAAGACAAAAGTATAAGCAAATGAGAGTAAATTGCCACATTTACTACTAAAATAATTATCCTTGGAGAAGAGGGCCTCTATCTGAAGCTAAGTGGTGCTCCTGATATTAAATACAAAGTTAAACAGACTGATGCTCCCATAATCAATGATACTGGCTCACTGAAGTCCAAAACATATTTAGGAGGGAAGCAGGGCAGAACAAAAGCCCCCTAACAAGAAGGAGAGAAGGTGTAAGTATGCGGCTTTCCTTAGGCAAACTCACTAATCAGACAAGAAAATTTCCATCCATTTGCCTGCTGGGCAGATGGAGCCTAGAAGGTCCACTCCTTTGGAACTCCCACCATGTGGAAATAAATACCAAGAGCTGAGGATAAGTCGTTTTCCTCATCCTGTCTCCACCCTGGACAGTAAATTCTGTGGAGACAGTGACAATGATTGTCTTACTATCAAATCTTCAATGCCTTGGTCAATATTTGACGATTAATAATAACTTCCTAAACATCGGTTTATTCCTAGTTGATTGATTCTTAGATGGAAATTCATACGTAGAAAACTTAAATTCAAACTCTGGTCTGATACTAACTAGCAGTGTTACTTTTTGACAAGTCATTTGACACCTCTAGACCTCAATAACTCATCTGTCAGATGGAGTTATAAGCCTAACGCTAACTGGATTCTGGGATCCATTCCAGTTTTACAATTCTTGAGTCTTCTCTATGCTTCTCTAGTGTTGTGCGGAAACTATGGCTGACAAAATCAACCATGTAACCATGGAGCCCGTGGTATAAACAAATGCTAAAATAAACATGTTTAGTGGGCAGTCAGAATGACATGGGCTGATTCTACGGGTAGATTGCCCTTCATTTTCCATTCTCTTGGTATTTTATTCTTCCTGAAGATAGTACCAAAGATTAGAAAACAAGACTGTTACCCTAGTTCCTGCCTTCCACATGTCTTTTGTACTTTAATAAAGTATTGGAAGTCCAGTGCAGTATCTTGGTGCAGCCATATGATAATCAACATGGGATCCTATAAGTAGGTATGATTACCAAGGGAGATTGTGAGAAGAAGCAGTGGGGATTCATAACAATGGCATAAAAAAGAGAGACCGGACACCTGAGCTCCACCCAAATCTTGCAAGCAACTCTCTGGGAATTTATGGAAATCATATAAACTCTCAGACAGGTTTCTCACTTATAAAACAGGAAGCTAGAGTACAATCTCTGTATCCTCTTTTAAGACCAATATTCAACAATTCAGGTTAATGCTCTGAAGAATTCAATGTATTTGTATACCTAAAGATTTGCCAGCAGGATACACATTTTAAATCTTAAGATTTTTTTTTTTTCTGATGAGATAGACAAAAGTAAAAGACTAAATGTGCCACTGTTTTTATTATTTTTTTATCCTATCATTATTTTTTTGTGTGTGTGCCACTGTTTTTAAGTCTTACTGGGAATTAAATTTAAAGAGAGCCATTTAGGGGCAATTTGACATTAATTGTTAAAATTTGGACTATGTAGACTCTTTGGATCATGTAAAGTACTGAGTGATAGTCACCATGAGTCTTTGGAACTGAACTGGCTGGGCTTGGATTCTAATTTTTCCAATATGGCCTTGGACAGTTGATTTTGCCTCTTCATGGCCAGCTTATAGATCTATAATGAGGAATAAAATAGTAAGGATTATGATGATATCTACTCCATTGAGTGATTGAAATACACGTTTTGAAAAACCTATAAATGTTCCAGGCATAAAGTAGCCATTTAATGAATACTATCTGCTACTGCTATTTCTATTATTATTATTATTATTATTATTTATTTATTTATTTATTTATTTATTTATGTTTGGAAAATAAAAAGGGAAGGGATTTTTTAAGTCCAGAAACTCTGGTGAGGCTGGTCTGGAAGCCCTAGTGCTAGGGGGAGGGGTCAAGTGTTTGAGCCAAGGACAGACCCTGAGGGTGGAAGGGCAGGGTATGGGGTCACGCCAATTGGGCAGGGCCTTCAGCGCATCCATCAGTAGCAGCAGGAACTGGACAGCTGCTCCCACGGGCACTCCTGTGCCCATCCTGAGGCAGAGAGGCAGGAAGTCCTGGATGGAGCCCTCACCTGGGCTGGCCAGAGCAGGCCCACAGGGAACATGACTGTGACTCCCCAGAGTCTCTGCTGGGTGGGTGGCCAGGCCCCAGTGAGTCCAGGCAAGAGGCAGCAGAAGAGGTTTTAGAAACTAATGGCAAGGCTCTGGTGCAGGGTCCTCAAGCCACTGGCAGCGGGAGCCCCCCTAGGTGTGTCAGCAGAGTGCAGAGCCTGCCCCGAGTCCCCAGGTCAGAAGGTCCAAGGTTCAGTAACAGTTATTACTGTTATTGGTGAATATGTGAACATGTTCAGGGAATACATGTTTAAGGATTTTCATTCAATAGAGCCTTCAAGGCAAATAGTAAGAAGTCAGCTAATAGTGATTAATTTGCATTAAAAGAGGAATTAAAATGGGAAAGTAAGAGAGGATAGATCACAAATAGATGATATTAACTCTCACAAAGCCAGCCAAGTGTGGCATCACTGCAGAGAGAAAGGGATGAGGATACCACTGAGAAAATTATGGAAACACTCTGAGAAACACTTGGGGGAATGAGTAGATAATTCTGTCCATGTGTAGGAAAATAACATCTTAGAACAGAATGTTGGGTGCCAGAAATAGAGAGAAAGGTCAGGGGACATTGATTTATTTGTGCAATATTCTTACTCCTAAATGTCCTGGAAAGATTATTTCTTAGCCCATGACAAGGAACATTATCTCAGTATCTTTCCTGAAAATCGGGTTGGAAGGTAAAGAAGTCAAACCCAACAAGAAAGGGTCCTGCAAGCACCAGTGATTATAACATACCATGAACTAAGAAATATAGTTTTTCCAAGCCCCTCCCCCATAAAAGCATAAAGAGGTAAGCTAATTACTTATAATACAGCCATACTTTTTTAACGGGCCTTGGTGATGAGGTTGTGTGAGGTCCTTGCATATTGACCTGATTTCCAAGACATGGTGCAAGAGAAAACAAAACACAAGACACAAAAGTGTAGTTAATTCACATTATACGAAGGAGGATGAGAAAAATTCAAACACTTATATATTTCTAAATATTCATAAATATGTATGAAAATGCATAAAGTTCTGGAGGGATACACAGAAAACCAGAATGTTGTTTGCAACTGAGAAACAAGGATTTGAGAAGTAAATGTAGTGGGACGTGAGAGGGGGGATAGGAGTATTAATTTACTTGCCTTTACCAGTATGTGTGAGTTTATTTCAGTGCAAACACTTTTATGAATTATTTATAAAATAAAATTCATTATTAAGGAATAATTTAAAATAAGAATTCCAGTTGCCTATGGAATGGAGTTTAAGTTGGTGTGCTTACTCTCCTTTTAGACTTTACTTGATGAGGGTGTTGATTTTATTTCATACTTTCCTGGAGTCCCCACTAGTTTCAGCCAATTGTGTGAATAGGTCAGATTCTGTGGAGGGCCCCATAGACAGTATATTTTTTTTTTTAAATTGCCTTCTAAATTTTCAAGTTGCAAGTAGGAATTCCAGCATCATTACTATAAAGTATTACGTAAAGCCTGAAAGAAGTTGTAAATTGTGCTAATCATTGCTAAATCTATGTAGAACTGCCATGATGGTGATTTTTTCTGATGAAAAATCTATCATCCAAAATTTGATTCATGCATCCACTCCACCTTCCATCCCTTCATCTTTAATAAGTGCCCACTGCATGCAGAGTAGACAGAATATGATATATTGTGCCGTGGAGTGGATAATGCCTGCATTAACATATCGACCAAGTATCTGACATCTCAAAGCCCTGCCTATATCCTGACTACCCCCGATCTTCATCGTGAATATTGGCTGAGATCTCTGGGGTCATTTCATTTCTAACAATACTCCTCCCGCTCTGCCAGTGTTCAAATCTAGGGCAAGGTGTCCAAAGCAGAACCAGAGGACACTTAACTTCACTTAAGAAGTTAAATATCTGGGACAAAGCTCATTTACCACCAAATTTTAAAGACCTTGGTTATCTATTTCTGATGAGAAGGGCAATTCTAGCTTTAAGAAACCATTTATTTATGCTGAATGTTGATTTACTGATAGGAAACTTTGGTACTAAATTATTCAAAAATTTTTTTTCCTGGCAAATGACAGGAAGAGAATTGATGAATCTTTTCCTTCCTAAATTATTTGCCTTTTAAGGAGACCACAGACTCTCAATTTTTTCATTGCAGAAGTTAATAGGATAGAATCGCCTTCCGAAAACTCAATAAATAATTTCATAAAAGACCTATAAGTTATTCATGGTTGTGTCTTAAGCATGAGTGCAAAGGAATAATTGGAAGATGGCAGAAGTAGGTGGGCATCAGATACAGAAAAGAGAGAATGAGGAGATTGACTATATGTAGAATAGTCAAGAAATAGGTTTAGTCTGAGAAAATGCTCAGACTAAACCTGAGACTGCTAAGCATTAGGAATTCTTATTTGCTTATTCATTTGTTTTCTTTTGTATTTCTAGAATTTGAAAATAAAAAGATATTTGCTTTAGAAAACTTTGCTTTGAAAACTCAAAGCCTTTCTTCCAATCTGTCCCTGGATTTTGTTTTCCCAGTCTTTCTCTTTCAATGAACAAGTATTTATTACACATAAATATCATATCAGGCACAGAAATATATGGGGAGAACAAGATAAAATCATGTCATAACTGATAACATACAGTGACATCATCTTTTTCCATGACACTCAGCAGGTCAGTGGTGGATATTAAGGAAACAGATTATGGTTAGTTCAAGACTATTAACATAAAACAGTACATAGACAAAGGTCAAAGTTTTGTGATATGAAGACCTCCAATATGCTAAGTTTCCCTCAAATATTTTTTTCAGACAGAGATGCAAGGCTTTTAAAAAGAACATGCAAAAAACTATTATTTTGATTTGATAATTGATCAAACATTTGTCTGTTAAGGATCTGCTTTGCACATGAGCTTATTTGGAAACAATTTTTGCTTTCTAGGAGAAACCTGAGCCAATTGATACAGGTATGTTCGATTCTTCTATGCGAAGCATGGAAAGCCATTCATTCTGGGGATATGAAACTTTCTGGAGTCCTTTGCCCTGCTTTATTTTTTGTCCATAATAATCTTGTAGAGTATTCTTTTTCCCTAAAAATTTCATTTTCTTAAAAAGCCTTTGAGAGTTTTTGTAATTTGCCTAGAGTTTGGATGGAAATTGCAAACAAATTGGGACATCAAGAAAACATACCTTCTATTGTCACATTTCTTTCTGTTTGTTCATGGAGCTTTCTCAGAATGGTTTTTCATTCCACTTTTCCTTACTTTAGATCTTTCTGTCTTTTAAATGCTCTCTTTTGTCCAAAGACCATAAGAATAAGTTCTTTCTTTCTATATGCTCCTGTGGATGGAGGCATTGCAATGAGAAACACCAGACACAAAGATGGCTCTCTAACTATGGGAGCTTCAGGATGTTCCCTAACCTCTCTAAGCTTTAGCTCATTTTTATGAAAAATGGGGTTAATAATACCTGCCTTGAAGAGTGGCGGTAAGGATTAGAAAATGAGTGCCTGTACCAGGCCCATACCCCAAAGTTAAACCAATCAACGAGGCAATTTGGCCACAGCTGATGGAATAATGAAAACCAAACTATTGTTAAGTATTAGCTAATTAAAAAGAAAATGTTAGCTAATTTAGAAAGAATATAGCTGTATGAGCACATGTGTGTGTGTACATGTATATATACACTATATACTCCTCCAAATTACCACATGACCAAATGCATATTATGAATATATTTGTTAATCAAGATTAATTTAATTATAGGGAACAGAATCCCCTTTAGCCACTTAAGAAGATTAAAACAAAGAACTTATTATAGAGATGCAGGAGGCATGGCTAGACCTCACAAGGCCAATGGAACCAGAAATATCAGAAATGGTCTTTCTTCCTCTTCCCTTCCCCTATTCTCTTCCCCCCTATCCCACCCACCCTATACTCTCATGATTTCTTCTATGCTTTGATATGTGTTTTCTTCATTTTCTTCCCTATCAAAAGGTAGAGTTTTTCTTCTATTGTAACAAGGTCCAATCCAACCCATTTATCTCTCTGCCTGGAATGTTGGAATTCTTTTTTTCCTTTCCCATCTGCACCCAAAACTTCAAATACTAAATTCTACTTTGCTTTTAGGTCCAGTTCAGATTTTATCTTCCCCATATAGTTTCACCTGATTGCCCAGCTAGAAGTAACCTTAAACTTTTATGACTTTTCAGTGCACTTTATCTTTCATCTCCTATAGCTGACATCATTTTTATATTAAAAGTGCATCCTGGCTCTCTTCCTGGAAATCAGACGCTGACCATGTCTTACATGTGTTTGGATCTTGCAAAGTAAAAACTGACCACTGATCTACTTTGTTGGAATTGTTCTGTGTGACCTTCACAGACTTTGCTAGACCCAATGAGTGGAGGTCAAAGAGAGAGATTTCAGCTCAATAAATAGGAAAAAATAAAATCCTGAACTAACTACACGTCCTGCCTTCCAAAGTGCCCTCTGAGAAGCAAGTAGGAGCCTTAAAATAAGAAGGCATATTAATTAAGGTGCTTATGTCTACAAGTAACAGAATAGCTAATTAAAAGTGGCTTATAACCACCTGGTTTATAACTTTACTAAAAATAAATTTCTGTGGTAGTGATTTGCCAGGATTAATCTGATAGCAGTATGATATCATTAAGGATCAATATTTTTGCTTTTGCTCATCTTCGGCATCTTTGGTAAGTGGGAGTAATTCTAAGTTTATCCCCTTCTAAGTTCAAGACGGTTTCCATAGGGCCAAATATTACATACAAACAAAATGGCTGGCCAAAAAAGATACCAGACTCACAGATGATCTATGCTTAGTTCTACTGTCTAGCTCTGGGCTACATGTCTGGGCTACATGCCTAACTTCAGCACTGGCAGAAGAATTGAGACATCTAGGATTTACCCACTGGATCTGGAGAAGTCATTTATATATCAGAACTCCACCAGCAGATAGAAAGTAGTAGGAGGGTGACGCTGGGATATTTGACCGAATGTGTCTTTTTCAGAGTGGTTCAATAATAGTGCCTGACTATCCCCTCTCTATGTAGCAGAAGGCATCTAACCATTGGGTGACAGAGGGTGGAGGATATAACCTTTAAGACTCTTTTGAAACTTCAGTTTTTATGACTAAATGAGCAGGTCAGCTAAATGGTATGCGTTTATGATTCAGGTTCTCTATAATTCTGTGTTCAGGGTGTGTCTTAGACCTCTTTCTTAAGCCAGGTTTTTATATAGACTTTTTTTTTTTTTTTTTTTTTTTTTTTTTTTTTTTTTTAAGTTCAGTGACTCCTATCTCTCTCTTCTCTGCTCAGGCAGCATGGTAGTAGAGACCTGGGATAGACTTAAGAACTTTCTACTACCTAGCTGTGGGGCCTGTTTACATCACCTCCTTTCTTTTGCTTTGCTTTTCTTGTATCTAAATTTAGAACTCAGTAGTTTACAAAACATATTCCAATCCAGTGTTCTTTGATCTACAAGGGTCATTCCAGTGCAGAATTTTCTGGCCCCTTGACTTCCACCAGCAAGAGTTATAAACTAATGTGGACTAGGACATGATTGCCACCTTATCAAAAGTGAAGACAATGCTCAAAATCCATATGAGTGTGTTCTGAACAAATGCTGTACCTAACAAGATGTTCTATCTAATCAGATCTGACATTGGGTGGGGCTTGCAAAGGGGAGGGAGAGAGGAAAGAAATCAGAATCAATGTTCTATCCTCAGACATAAAGGCTTTGCCATGTTCCCAGGACAGCCTGTGTCTTTATGTTATATAAACCATTAGTCTTTTAGATATGTAAATATGAAGCAAGTTTCTATTATAAAGTTCTTTGATTTTTGAGAAAATAAATTCTTATGCTTAATCAAATAATATGGCTAGAGTTATTGTTTTATCTGCATGTTTTTATTAGGATGAAGTTGCAAAGGACAGAGTTTTGTTTTGTTTAAAGGGATGTAGGCACAGAGTTGTTTCTGAATTATTTGCTATTACTATGAAAAGGAACTTTTTTCAAGCACATAAGAAGTTGCTTGTAAGAAATGAAGACTGAAAGAAAGAAATTATTAAAGAAACCAGTCTCATGACAGACTTTGTGAGATGCCTGGGGGCCTGTGCTCAAAGGCCACCCAGCATCAGAGAAAAAAACCCTATCATGTTCTGCACCCTTAGTAAAGATAGCAAGTTATGTTATGCCATAAGATATCTCAAAAGTGCCAACATCTAGTGCACTTAGGTGGCTCAGTCAGCTAAACAGCCCAGGTTTTAGTTGGTTTTGCTCAGGTCATGATTTCAGGGTCATGAGATAGCACCCCTCCCCAGCCTGGGCTCCTCGCTCAGTGGCGAGTCTACTTTAGGATTTCCTCCTTCTCCCTCTACCCCTTCCTCTGCTCTCTCTCTCAAATAAATAAATAAATCATCTTAAAAAAAAAAAAAAAGGAGGCACCATCTATACTGACAATAGAGTCTTTCTAACAAATTCAAGAATACTGACTCTTGACAAGGTAGAGCTGAAACAGGAGAGAAACAATATGTTTGCTAATACTTGTGCATAGTTGCTATTTTAAAGCAACTGGTATGCAAATACACTGAGTCAGTCACTTCTTTGCCATAAGTTAGAAATACCTCTGGGACAACTTTCTGTTGTGAGAAACGGTTCTGAAGCACATCACGGTACCAATGAGTGGCAATGCAAAAAAGATCTCACTCCTAATGTAGGATGGTTAAAATTGTACATAAACTTTTTGTGTATAAAATGTATCTTTATTAGAATTCCTGAGTATATTTTCCTCTCATTTAAACCCAAGAAGTTCTTTATTCTTCATCAATTGACAATTGTTAATAAAAATAATGATGGTGATAACATATATATAGAATGCTTATTCTGGGGCCACCATGACCAGAGCTTTGAATGGATTATCTTGTTTCACTATCACTCCACCCTAATGTAAGAATTTTTATGTTTCCTATTTTACATGTGAAGACACTTAGGCTTTAGAGAACCTAATAGCAGATTTAGGATATGAAACAAGTGTAATTGATTCTCCGATCCTCTATACCAGTGTCTCCCAACCTTGGAACTAATGATATTTTGGATGGGATCATTTGTCTGGGGGACAAATGTATCATAAGATGCTTAGCAATATCTCTGATCTCTGCCCACTGGACACCAGTGATTTCAGCACCACCCCAGCCCCTGTAAGATGTGAAAATAAAAAGTATCTTCAGGTTTTACCAAGTTGTCCCCTGAGGAGCAAAATCACCCTGGTTGTGAACCACTGCTTGACACTCTTCTGCTTGCCAGCCATTTCATCATCTTGGAAGGGAAAATCACAGCCACTTGAAAGATGTTTTAAGTAGGCCCTGAAAGTTTTAGGTGACAGGGCCCTAAACATGGCTTGGGAATTGTTGGAAACAACCAATTAACTTTTTGTCCATGCTTCTTAATTCCACATCACTTGGGAGCTTGGGATTCCGAAAAACAGGATTTGGTCTTGAGTCTGGTGCCCAGGCTGACATGCCTTTAGGATTGCCCTTCCCCCAGGCACATTTGCCACTAAACCTGGCCCAGCTGAATGGCTTTACCCAAGAGCCGCTTTGAGCATATAATCGGAGTAACTGCATCAGAATTTAAAGTTGAAATATAAAGCAGAGATAGTGAATGAAAAGTTGAAGTATCAGCTTCATACTGAGAAATTGTATGGGACTTTGCACAGTTGACAGTGATCTTTTTAGGAAGAATGAAGGGTGTTTCTTACTGCCCCTAGAAAAGTAACAGTCTTTGCTTTCCTAAAGGCACACACATTTTACCAGCAGGGGGCAGTTAATAACCTTTTGAGTTTGAGATGGACAGCCCTGAAAACAGCTCATTACCAACCATTTTTGTTTCTGAGAGTTGGGCCCAGGATACTAGGGACAGAGAAAGACTATTGTTTGATCAAGGTCAGCATGAAGCTTTGTAGTGGGGGTTGGGGAGGGGGAGTTGGAGGGAGGTGACCACTGAAAAGCCCTGTTGTTACTATCTGGGAGTTAGGGCAGCATTTTTAGATA